>NC_064856.1:11294470-11411970 GCF_024139225.1 Suncus etruscus | reverse complement strand
ACTTCCCTTCCTCCCTTCCTTCCTAGAGGCCCCACCATACCCCTAACAGAGCTCCAGGTTCATTTCAGGATCTGGACATGACACCATCAGTACCAGTTCCCATGGTCTGGCCATGTTTCCAACCCAGACAAGAGATCGGTACTTACCAAGGGATTTCTGGATTTGTTTTGTTCTGATTTTAGTTTTGGGCCACACCCAGTGGTACTCAAATTTATTTCTTGGCTCTATGCTGAGATTACTACTAGTGATTTTGGAGGACCATATGAGATACTGGGGGACTAAACCAGGGTTAGCCACATGCAAGGCAAGCACCCTCCCTGCTAAGTTATTTGGGATAGATCCTTTGACATGAGTGTCTTCACTGCTGCCCTAGCACCTACATGCTGGCTTGTCCTGTGTATGTCCTGTGTGTATCTTGGAACTTCAGTGTCAGGAACCACACTGCTGATGACAGCCCAGAAGGATCCTGTTTTCCTGCTGCGGAGCAAAACAGGCAGCTTCCTCTTGACCACGCCACTGGCCTCACTGTCCTGCTCTGTAATACCTGCTCACTGATCTGTTCGTTTGCTGATCTCTCTTTCTCTTTGCTTTTTGAGTCACACCTGGCCCTTAGCTCAGAGATCAGTCATCATGATTCTTGGGGTCATATGTTATGCTTAGGATCAAACCCAAATTGGCCTCATGCAAGGCAAACATCCTACCTGCTGCACTTTATTTAAAGAGTGACTTATTTGATGGGAAAGCTTGTCTATTCCTAAGCTGAGAACCTCTGGACCCTTGTTCTGCTTTCCTACAGGCCCTGGTCCTGCTTGTTGACCTGTATCAACCCAAGGCCTGTCTCTCATCCGATTGTCTTCAGATCTGAAGGCGGGTTGTGCTCCTCAACAGATGTTCCTCATCAGAGCATTTTCCCACATCTGGATTCCCACAGGGATGGGGGTGGGGGAGTGCAGGACAGAACAGAGGGTCCCGTTTCCTGGGAGACCCTGTGAGAGATGAGGAAATGGCATGAATGCCTATGTGGGCCTGCTGCTCCTCACACTAACCGCCCTGCAGTATGGCCTTCTCCCATCTGCCCTGGAAGGACCTGACAAAACTCTGAAGGACCATTGTCCTTGTCCTTTATGTGTCAAAGAACGATAAAAAAAGAACTGAATTCAAGATGATTGATTTCACAAAAGGACTAAACTTGTATCAAGCTGGACTCACTAAGGAAAAAAAATAATTTTACCATCTTAAAGTTGATTTAAACTGGGACCAGTTTACTCAGTCCCATGAGTAAGGTGCTTGCCTTCCATGAAACTGATTTGGATTTGATCCTTAGCATCCCATTTGGTGCCCTGAGCCTGCCAGGAGTGATTCCTGAGTTCAGACCTTAGAGTAACCTCTGAGTATGCCAGCTATGGCTCCCAAACTAAAAATAAATAAATAAAATAAAGGGGAAAATGATTAATTAATTATTTATTTGAAGTGTTAGAGCAATAGTGTAATGTACACAGGTTTGATGGAGCCCCCAGAGACAGTCAGATTGGGGGACCATGTAAACTTCCTTGAACCAGAGACAGGGGACAAGATTGGTCTGAGGGCTGGAGAGATAGTACAGCAAGTTAGGTACCTGCCTTGCACAAAGCTAACCCATATCGGATCCTCCAAATCCCATTACACTGCAGGGAGTAATTCCTGAGTGCAGAGTCAGGAGTAACGCCTGAGTATTGCTGGGTATAGCCCCCAAACAAAAAATAAAGAACTGTGGTCTGCAAAGGCCAGGAGGGAACATTCTTAGTGGAAGAAACAGCACTGAGGGGTGGTTTGGAGACTGGAAAAACCAGCTTCTGGGACTGCCCACCTCAGAGGGCTGAACCAGGGGGAACACACAGTCCTCTGGGCCCCATGGCTCCTTTCTGGGGTCTCCAGCTCAACCTATGGATGTGGAGAGGGGCGGGGGAGAAATGAAGCCTGGAAATCATTTTGCAGATCCACTTCCCACTGGCACGGCTCCAGGGACAGCGAGGCAGGACGTTCCCACGCAGGGGCGGCCTGAGAGAGGCTGTGGGGGCTGGAGGCGGAGCGACCCGGCCCCTCAGAGCCAGCTCAAAGCTGCTCCGTTGTCGCTTGGCTGCCTCCCCAGCTCTGGGCTGAGCTGCACCCTGCTCCACCTCCGGATAGACAGAAAGGTAAGTTAGTGGGTTTTTTGGACTCCTGGGGTGCTGTCTCTTATCCTGTACCTCTCCCTAGGGTGGGCTTTCACCCACGGGTCCCTTTTGGGGAAGTCCCTTTCTTCCCAGATGTGAGCTCCCTCCCACTGACCACTTATTGTAACCCCAGATGTGGACAGGGGGAGGGGGCTGAGGCTTTCTCAGAAGCAGGATTCCCCCCACACCACCACCACCATTACTGTTCAGGGCCTGCATTTCTCTGCCTCCTTTCACCCTCCTTCATTTTTGGTTTTGAGGTCACATCCAGCAGTGCTGGGGTTACTCCTGGCTCTGCACTCAGGAATCATTCCTGGCAGTGCTCAGGGGGAACATACAAGGTGCTGAAGGTCGAATCCAGGTCTGCTTTGTGCAAGGCAAGTGTCCTGTTTGCTGTACTATTGCTCTTGCCCCAATCACCCTCCTTTTTGTTTTTGTTTTTGGGCCTCAGGAGTTACTCCTGGCTCTACGCTCAGCTCAGAAATTGCTCCTGGCAGGCACAGGGGACTTTATGGGATGCTGGGATTTGAACCACCCACCATAGGCAGTCCTGAGTTGGCCCCTTGCAAGGCAAAGGCCCTGCTGGACCGCTGTGCTATCTCTTCGGCCCCTCTCACCCTCCCTTAAAGCCCCTTCCCACTGCAGGAGGAACCTGGCCCTGAGCCTTTCCTCATGGCCCTGGTGGTGATGCTGGCCTGTTCCAACTTTCCCCTCCAGTCCAGCGCAGCAGGCTGCAAGCACGTAGACAGTCCATTAGGGGGTAAAGAGGAGGGGGGGCCCACAGGGAGTGCTCTGTGTGGTCTGTCAGAACCCTTGGCAGATGGCCCCGCAAGAGAAATCCCAGAACTGGCTCGCTCCCTCCCTCCCTCCCTCTGAGGACTCCCACCCCAAGAGGGCACATTTCCAAGGCAGAGGGGCTGGTCCAGAAGCGAGTCTCAGCTGCTCTGACCCTTGCTAGAAGGGTGAATGGCCTCCCCTGCCCTGAGGCAAGCTGAGATCCTGGGAAGGAGGACCTGAAACACAGAGAGAGGGATGAGGAGTGTCAGGGTGTCCTTGAGGCCCTGGGCCCATCAGACATCTTAGTGACTGTCTCTAGCTGGACCCTAAAGTAGAAGGCAGTGGGAGGGGGGCAGGACTCATCCCCATCCACTCCAGATGTTCCTTGGAGCTGCCTGGAGCTTGATTCTGCGAGGGCTCAGAATTCGAGGTATGCACAATCCAGGAGCCACCAATGCAGGTAAGACCCAAAGAATCCCTTCTCCTGCCAAACTTCAGGGGGGCTGAAGAAGGGCTTCTGTCTGCAGGCTGCCCCTTTCTGTCCATATTGCCCTGTGCCCATCCCCAACCCCCACAGTCCCACTCCTTGTTCCTGAACCAAACTGCAGGGAAGGGCTGGAGCAATAGCACAGAGGGTAGCAGCTTTGCAAGAGGCTGACCAGGGTTAAATCTCCAGCAACCCATATGGTCCTCTGAGAATTGCCAATAATGATTCCTGAGTGCAGAACCAGGAATAAGTTCTGCGTATAAGCACTACTGGGTGACGCTCTAAAAACCAAACCAAAACAAAAGTTGTGGGGTGCACACCCTGTTACTGCTTCCTCAGCCCCTCAGGCCTCTGTAATCCTGGGACAGAACTGTGGAGCCAGTTGCTCCTCAGACTCGGGCATCAGTACAAGGCAGAAGGCAGAAGCAGGAGAGTCCCACAGGGACCGTGAAGGGCCTTCTGACACTCCTAAGCTTTGATAAACACTGGTGGTGATGAGTTGAGCACACTTCAAACTTTGCCACAGCTGGGTTCTGACTTCCACTCTCAGACAACAGACTGAGGCCAGAAAATTTAAATATTCATCGTGGCCCAAGGTAGATCCAGTGCCCCACTCTGGGTTTTTTTCTGTTAATCAAGAAGAGCAGGGCCGGAGAGATAGCATGAAGGTAAGGCGTTTGCATTTCATGCAGAAGGTCATTGGTTCAAATCCTGGCATCCCATATGGTGCCCCAAGCCTGCCAGGAACAATTTCTGAGCATTGAGCCAGGAGTAGTACCTGAGTGCTGCCGGGTGAGACCCAAAAACCAGAAAAAAAAAAAAAAAAAAGAAGAGTAGAAGCTTCCCTGAGACCCTCCTAGAACTGTGTTTACTTCCGGGTACTCTGAGCACCCATACAGTGCCCTCAAGGGCTTTGCACTCAGGAAGATCCCAAAATAGAAGCCACAGAGACAACCTCAATTTATGAGGGTCATGAACGATCATGAAGGTTCCCACAGGAGAGTGAGGTCTATTCTCTCCTCCCCTCCATTGCTGATGAGGACAGTGAGGCCTAGTGAGGTAAAGGGGTTTGATGGAACTGAGGTGGGGCTAAAGCTGGGTTCAAAGTGCCTTTGACCATCCACACAAAGCACCTGGAAAGAGCTTTCTGGCTTGGGGAACAAAATCTACCTCTGACCACCAAGGCTTTGCCCACCTGTCCCCCCACCTGCTATGCCTTCCTCACCTCAGTTCTTCCCAGAGTGTATGGGATTGGAGGCAGGACGTGTTATGGGACTTGGGGGTGAAGGGGTTGGAGTAAGCCAGAGACTTGCTCCTGGCTCTGTGAGTAGGATTTAGCCCATGGCCTGGCAACTTCATTTTTCAGTGAAGTGAAGCTCACAGATTGTTTTGTTCCTGCATGGTCAGGCTGGTGAAGGAGGCAGCTCGCCTGAAGGCCTCCACCTAGCTCTCAGCACCCTGTTAGTGCTCAGTAAATGCAGCCAGACTTTCAGTCACTCAGGGGAGAGCTGGGCTATCCCAGGAGACCCTCACATCCAGTCCTTTTGTGTCCACAGCCCACAGCAAGGAGAAGATGCCCCCGTACACCGACTTCCATGCCCAGCGCTCCTACCCCATGCCAAACGAACCCTTCTGCACGGAGCTCAATGCGGAGCAGCAGGCCCTGAAGGAGAAAGAGAAGGGCAGCTGGACCCAGCTGAGCCACGCTGAGAAGGTGGCCTGTAGGTTTCTGGGGAGAGTGGGTCAGGAGGGACAGCAAAGAAGGGTCTGTCAGGGAGCATGGGCAGGGAGAGTGGAACCCCCACTCCAAAGACCATCAGAAATCCCCACAGATCTAGAAGCATTGATAGGTTGTCTTTGTTCACTCACTCTTCACTCCTTCATTCACTTATTTTTTCCTTCACCATTTACTCCATTACATATTTATTCACTCTTTCACTAGTTCATTTGCCCCTTCCCTAATTCATTCATTTCTTTACTTGTTCACTCACTCATTCATTCTTCACTTGCTCATTTACTACTTCATTTATTCATTCACTCATTTTCCTTCATTCTTTATTCCTTCACCTGTTCACTCACTCCTTCAATAATTTATATACCCCTTCACTTTTTTTGTTTTTGTTTTTTTGGGCCACACCCAGTAGTGCTCAGGGGTTACTCCTGGCTCTGTGCTCAGAAAGCACTCCTTGGCAGGCTCAGGGACTATATGGGATGCTGGGATTTGAACCCATGTCTGTCCCGAGTTGGCCACATTCAAGGCAAACGCCCTGCCACTGTGCTATTGCTCTGGCCCCTCCTTCACTTTTTCATTCAGTGATTTACTCATTCATTCACTATCACTTGTTCATTCACTCCTTTACTCTCTCTACCCTGTGGGTACAGACTGACGCACAGTATATACAATTATGTGCCACATAAGTGAGTCACCTGGATGGATGGGGGAAACTGACCCAGGCTTAGACCTTTGTCACACAGGATGTGTGGTGCTATGAGGACCTATCCTGATGGTCTTCTAGGCCTTCTAAGGCCTTGAGTGGTGAGGAGGACACTGCTGGCTCCTCACCTGTGAGAGAATCTCAAAAGAAAGTTTGTGGGAGAGCATGGGGGACGTCCCAAGGGGACGGAGCAGAGAGAAGCAGCTGAGATGGGGCTCGGGTGGGAGGGAAGCAGGAAAACTGTGCCACCCCCATTCTACCTCCAAGGGTGCCCTGGGGAAAATGGACGGAATCTCATTCTTATCCCATAGATGGGAGAAACTGGGGGAAGCTGCTGACTACCAGCACTCAGGGAACTCCTAGTGGGAATTCATTGACTCACATTTAGCAGCTCCTTATGGAGTGCTCACTGATAGGCCAACCTCAGGAAGCAGCTGGGAGCAAGTCAAGTTGGTCTTTGAGCCCTCACACACTCACACTGCTGTCTTCTTTGCTAGTCCTCTCAATATCTCTAGCAGCTAGGTCTTCTCCCTACCCCTTTCGGAAACACGCGCCGCCATGCTTTCTTTGTCCCCCAAAGTTGCCTGGACATGCCGAGCTGCCCTGCAATAGAAGGCACATTCCATGGACAGTAAGCACAGCCCTGTGGAAGCACTCTCATTAGCTCAGAGATGGGCAGACACTTGTGAAGACAACATAGCCAGAGAGTCAAGACTAGGGCCGGAGCAATAGCACAGCGAGGAGGATGCTTCCCTTGCATGAGGTCAATCGGTTCAGTCCCAGGTATCCCATATGGTCTCCTGAACCCACCAGCAATGATTCCTGAGTTCAGAGCCAAGAGAAATCTCTGAGCACTGTTGGAAGTGGCCCAAAAACAAAATTAAAAATAAAACCTGGCCTCAAATCTATACCAACAGTTGACCTCTGGATCTGGCTCTGTGGCTCTGTGTTCCTCTTACTGAGGAACTCTGCCAGTAGTTTTTATTTATTTAATGTGCTGAGAATTATGTACATGGAAACATTCAAAGTATACACACACACACACACCACACACACACGCGCGCGTGCGCACGTGCACACACACAAACATTCACACGCACTTACACAAGTCAGTCACTTTTCTTTTCTTTTCTTATTTTTTGGTTTTTGGGTCACACCCTGCAGCGCTCAGGGGTTCCTTCTGGCTCTATGCTCAGAAATCACTCCTAGAAGGCTCGGGGAATCATATGGGATGCTGGGATTCAAACCACCATCCTTCTGCATGCTATCTTTCCGGTCCCAAGTTTATCACTTTTACAGGGCCTGGCCCCTGTACCCAGATGCTGTGGATTATGTCAGCTTTGTCAGTGAGTCTGTCTGGACGCAACTTGCCTCTTTCCTCCCTGCCACTCTCTGTTCCTTCCTTCATGTGACAGACTCTGAGAACGAAAGTGCGTGCCCACCTAGCGTTCATGTTCTCCTGGGCTGCGGACTTTCTCATAGCACAGAACACTCCGTTCCTTTCACCTCAAGGAGTGGGAGTTCTAGCCTCAGTGGTCGAAAAGGGAGTGCCCTGACAATCAAGTAGATGGAGCTGCTGGCCCAGAGAGAGGTGCTGGAGACATTGTCAAAAGAATAGGAAGAGTGAAGCATATACCAAGAAATAATAAGTGACAATAGACACGGTTCAGTGCTTATTAGGTGCTGAGAATTTGATAAGCACATTCTCAGAGACCTACTCACTCATCTTCTGTGAACCATCTGAGACAGCTACTCCCCTTTTTCATGCAGGAGGAAACCAAGGCTTGCCCTAGAGCCAAGGAGATATGGAACCAGGGAAGTCTGAGGCGCTCATGGTTGTGACAGAACCACAATACAGGGCCAGAGAGATAGCACAGTGGTAAGGCATTTGCCTTACATGCAGCCAAATCAGGATGAACACTGGTTCGAATCCCGGCATCCTATATGGTCCTCTGTGCCTGCCAGAAGCAATTTCTGAGCGCAAAGCGCAGAGCCAGGAGTAACCCCTGGGCGTGACACCCCCCCCCCCAAATAAGAAAGAACCACTTTGGGAGATGGTTTCTGTGGAACGGGGTTCAGCGGAGGGCAGGGATTCCTGACAAAGGAGGCTGTTTCCACAGGCCTCCTTGAGAAATTGGGGCTGGGGCTGAAGATCTAAAGGCCCAGAGCAGGGTAAGCAGCTCTTTGCAGGGTTTCAAATACAGACATGGGCCTGGCATTTATAACTTCGGCCTCCAAAACTCCACATTCCCTGATGTTCTGCAAACAGGCCCTGCACCCCTGCCTACCTATCTCATTGCATTTCATTCCATCCCTCTGTCTGCCTCTGCTTGTCTTCATACATTCTCCCTTATAACAAATTCCCTCAAACTCCAGCTTATTCCATTCCTGGAATAGGGCCTACAATCCCACCTGGCTTACTAAGGTTTTACCCACATCTTACCACTGATCTGGTTGCTGGGAATAGAGAGCAGTGAAGAGTCCTTGTTCCTGGAAGTTTGTAGGTGAGGAGGAAAGTACCACAGGAAATAAGAAAATACAGGCTGCAACAAAAGTGCAGCAGGTTGGGTGTTTGCCCATGCCCTTCTAGGAGTGAGTGCCAAGCCAAAAGTAGGCCCTGAGCACTGCTGGGGTGACCCAAAAACAGGAAGGGAGGGAAGGAGAGAAGGAAAGACTGAGGGAGGGAGAGATGGAGGGAGGTGGGAATGATGAAAGGAAGGAAGGAACAAAGGGAGAGAAAGTGAAAGAGAAAGGAAGGAAGGAAGGAAGGAAGGAAGGAAGGAAGGAAGGAAGGAAGGAAGGAAGGAAGGAAGGAAGGAAGGAAGGAAGGAAGGAAGGAAGGAAGGAAGGAAGGAAGGAAGAGGCAGAGAGGGGCCGGAGAGACAGCATGAAGGTAAGGCATTTGCCTTGCATGCAGAAGGTCGCTGGTTCAAATCACTGCATTCCAAATGGTCCCCTGAGCCTGCCAGGAGCGATTTCTTTCTTTCTTTTTTTTAACCCCTTCTGCCCCCCAAATCACGATTTCTGAGTGTAGAGCCAGGAGTAACCCTTGAGTGCTGCTGGGTGTGACCCAAAAGCAAAACAAAAAGAAAAAAAAAGGAAGGGGCAGAGAGAGACAGAGAGAGAGAGAAGCAGAGAGCGATAAGAAGCAGAGGGAGGGAAGAGAAAATTTGTGGATGAAAGAAGACTGCTGTGGATAGCTTGGGAGGGGATAGAAGGGCCCCTGGAGCCAAGAGTTGGCTCAGGACCCTTGAAATGGCTGCACCTGGCATTCCTTCTGCCCTCCCCTCCACAGTGTACAGACTCCAGTACCAGGAGACCTTCGCAGAGATGAACCGTCGCTCCAATGAGTGGAAGACAGTGATGGGCGGGCTCTTCTTCTTCACTGGACTCACAGCTCTATTGATTTGGTGGCAGCGTGTCTATGGTGATTGGCAATGCATGATTTGGCTGGCGTGGTCAACAGCTATGCTTTCATAAGGGAACTACCCTAGCGCTTGTCCCAGGAGTTTGTAAAGTCCTCAGAGGGATGTGGCGTTATGGGCAGAGAGCAGATGTCGCTTTGGGAATGCAGGGACTCGACCTTTCTGGGCCTCAGTGAGTCTCTTTTGTAAAATGGGAACAATAGCAAACAAGAGAACTAGTACGAGAGGTCAAGTTCTTCCCTTTCATGTGGCCTACCTTGGCTGTGACCCCAGCACCACAGATCATTTCCTAAGCACTGAAGGGTGTAATGCCTGAGCACAGAGCCAGGAAGAGCTCAGGAGCATTTCTGGGTATGGCCAGCCCTCCCTAATAATATCAATAAAATAGGAACAATAAAAATTAGACTAATACAACAGGGACATCTCAGGGTCTTTGGGAAGATTAATGAGATACAGGCAAGTATCCACTACAATGTCATGGATGGTTTCATTACTTTATTGTTTATTATGAATTTCTCTCTTTACATTCCACTTCTTTAGATTGAGTCCCAAACATCATGTAACAATATAGAGAAAATGGGGCTGGAGAGATGGTATGGAAGTGGGGTGTTTGCCTTGCATGCGGAAGATCAGTGGTTCGAATCCCGGCATCCCTGAGCCTGCTGGAAGCGATTTCTGAGCATGGAGCTGGGGGTGACCCCTGATCAAAGACCAAAAAAAAAAAAAAAAAAGAGAGAGAGAATAGTTACTCCTTCACTAAACATATCAGAGACACAATCAAGTATCAAGGAATGCAGGGATCCTTCATTAGTAACCCTTTTCTGACTTGCCTGCCTCCCTTGGTCTGCAGTCTTCTTCTTCTTCTTCTTCTTCTTCTTCTTCTTCTTCTTCTTCTTCTTCTTCTTCTTCTTCTTCTTCTTCTTTTTCTTCTTCTTCTTCTTCTTCTTCTTCTTCTTCTTCTTCCTCCTCCTCCTCCTCCTCTTCCTCCTTCACTTCCTCCTCCTCCTCCTCCTCCTCCTCCTCTTCTTCTTCTTCTTCTTCTTCTTCTTCTTCTTTATTTATTTATTTATTTATTTTGGTTTTTGGGTCACACTCAGCAGTACTCAGGGATTACTCCTGGCTCCACACTCAAAAATCGCTCCTGGCAGGCTCAGTGGACCATATGGGATGCTGGGATTTGACCCACCATCCTTCTGCATGCAAGGCAAACACCTTACCTCCATGCTATCTCTCCGGCCCCTGTAGTTTTCTTCTTGGCATATAAGATGACTCCATATTCCAGATCCTGCCATTACACCTACATAAATTCTAGTCAAGAGGGAAAGGGGAGATACACTCCTTTTTTTGGGAGGGTATGGTTTTTGAGTCACACCCAGTGGTGCACAGAAGTTTCTCCTGGCTCTGTGCTCAGAAATTACCCCTGGCAGGTTCTGAGGACCATACGGGATGCCGGGAATTGAACCACTGTTTGCTCTAAGTTGACTGCTGTGCTGTCTCTCTGGTCTGAGACACATTCCTCTTTAAGATTCAGAAAAACCTCAGATTTTTTTTTTTGTTTGTTTGGTTTTGAAGTCACACCCAGTGATGCTCAGGGATTATTCCTGGCTATGCGCTCAGAAATCGCTCCTGGCTTGGGGGATCATATGGGACATTGTGAATGGAACTAACTGGGTCAGCTGCATGCAAGGCAAGTGCCCTACCTCTGCACTATTGCTCTGGCCCATAACCTTACACTTCTTACATCCTATTAGCTAGAAGCCATCACATAACCACGTAGCACCACAAGGAAAGCTTGGACATGTAGTCTGCTGCCATTTTATTGTTTTTTATTTTGCTTTTGGGCCATACCTGTTCAGGGGTTATTCCTGATTGTGCACTCAGGAATCACTCTTGGTGAGCTCAGGATACCATATGGGATGCCAGGGATTGAACCTGGGTTGGCTGTGTGCAAGGCAAGCACCCTACCTACTGTGCTATGACTCCAGCCCTACCTTTTCATTCTTACCAATAAGATTTTTTTTGTTGTTTTTTGGGCCACACCCAGTGACGCTCAGGGGTTACTCCTGGCTATGCGCTCAGAAGTCGCTCCTGGCTTGAGGGACCATATGGAATGCTGGGATGGAACCTCAGTTCGTCCTAGGCTAGCGCTTACAAGGCAGACACCTTACCTTTTGGCGTCACCGCGCAGGCCCCGGCCAATGAAATTTTTATAGTGTGATGTCTGGATAACAGTTTAACTTGGGAACTTGTTAGAAATGCAGATCTGGGGCTAAACAATAGCACAGTGGGTAGGGCATTTGCCTTGCAAACAGTTGATCCTCCGCACCCCATATGGTCCCCTGGACCTTCCAGGAGTGATTTCTGAGTGCTGAGCCAGGTGTAACTCCAGAGCATTGACACAGGTGTGGTCTAAAAACTAAAGTAAAAAAAAAAAAAAAAGATTCTCAGACATACTCTGGATGTACTGAGCAGACACTGATGAATGGGGTGTATAGATATATGTTTAGAGTCCTCCAGGGAGTCTGAGAACCAACTCTGGCTTTGTGAAGGTCTGAGAGGAAGAAGGGAAAAGTGCTGGGGAAGAGTTGGTAGTCTCTGCCTCATCTACTTCTCTCTTCTTTTTAGCCTCACCTAGTCTTTCTCAAAGATTCTGGTAGGATTCCTAACTTGCATTAATTTTGGGGGAAATTTCTACTCTAGTTCAAAGTCTGCTTCCCAACCATTAAAGTGGAATAGAAAATACCAAGGAGGAGCTGGAGTGATGGCACAGCGATAGGGCATTTGCCTTTCACACAGCCAACCCCAGATGGACCCTGATTCAATTCCCAGCATCCCATATGGTCCCTCGAGCCTGCCAGGAGCTATTTCTGAATGCAGAACCAGAAGTAACCCCTGAGCGCTGCCAAGTGTGACACAACCCCCTCCCCCAAATAAAGTACCAGGAAGTGATAGTACAGTGGGTTGGGTACTTGCCTTACATGTAACCAACCTTGTTTTTGGGCAACAGGGATTACTCCTGACTTGGCACCACACGCCTGAGCACTGCCAGGGGTCACTTAGTTTGTTTGGGCTTTGTCTTTTTTCTGTTGGGGGGAACTATACCAAGCAGTGCTCAGGATTTACTCCTAGCTCTGTACTCAGGGATCACTTCAGGTGGGGTTTGGGAGACTATTTAGGGACCTGGGGAATGATTCTGGTCTTTTGCATGGAAGACCCTCATCTGGATTTCTCTTATCGGGGATCATTTCTGAACATAGAGCCAGGCATGAGCCCTGAGAAATGTCTGTTGTGACCTGAAAACCAAAACTTAAACAACCCTAGAAAGTCCTTGGGGTGGGCTCTGAGTCTGGGGAGAAACTGTCCAAAAGATAAGGTGTGAAAACTCCAGCTCATTGATTCCCTGATTCCCTTTCTGTTTTGTTCTGGGGACACACCTGGCAGTGCTCAGGGCTTCCTCCTGCCTCTACACTTAGAGATTGCTCTTGGTGGGCTCAAGGAGCCACATGGGATGCCAGAGATCAAATCCAGGCCAGTTGCATGCAAGGCAAATGACCTACCCGCAATACTAGTGCTCTGACTCTATGAAAGTTTTAGTCTTTAGGATAAGCACAGCTGTCCCCCAATTTTTTTTGTTTATTTTTGAATCACACTCGAAGTTGCTCAGGGGTTACTCCTGGCTCTACACTCTGAAATCGCTCCCGGCATGCTCCAGGGACCATATGGGATGCCGGGATTCAAACCACCACCTTCTGCATGCAAGGCAAACACCTTGCCTCCATGCAATCTCTCTGGCCCTGTCCCCCAATATTTATTTATTTATTTATTTATTTATTTATTTATTTATTTATTTATTTATTTATTTATTGTGGTTTCTGGGTCACACCCGGCAGTGCTCAGGGGTTATTCCTGGCTCCATGCTCAGAAATTGCTCCTGGCAGGCACGGGGGACCATATGGGACGCCGGGATTTGAATGATGACCTTCTGCATGAAAGGCAAACGCCTTACCTCCATGCTATCTCTCCGGCCCTACTTATTTATTTAAACTAAACATTTTTTTTAGCCCCTCACCTGCTCTACTTATTTCCTTCATTGTTGCTGTGAATGTGTGTGTGGCATATGCCTGACTATGGAGTTCATGTATGACCTCATCTCGGGGCCTACCCAGGCCGCACATCAGGTCGTGGTACTCCCCAGCTCTGCTCTTGTGCTGTGGAGCTAATTCACATCTTCACTTCCTGGCTGTGGCATTCTTGGGGCACATCTTGGGTTGCTTACCACAGATAGCACTCCTTGTTGTGGCGCTGATACAGACTTGATTGTGGTGGCCAGAAGTTGTTGGTTTCATTGGAGATGGCAGAGAGCAGAGCTGCCAGGGACTGTGCTTAGTACATGTGGGACTCTAGGAATTTGAACTCAAGACCAATTCTTTTCTTTTTGGGGCCACACTCAGTTGTGCTCAGGAGTTACTCCTGGTGGTGCTTGGGGGAATCATATGTGGTGTCAGGGATTAAACTCTGGTTGGCTGCATGCAAGGCAAATGCCCTACCCATTATACTATCTCTCTGGCCCTGAACTCAGGACCAACACCTTTCTAGGCAGGTACTCTAAGTCCCAGTGCTACTTTTATAGGCCCTTCCCTAGTTTTTGAGGGGGGGTATTTTTTGGTCATACCCAATGGTGCTCAGGTGTCACTCCTGAAGGTTAGAACCATATGTAATGCCAGGGATAAAATCAGGGTTGGTCATATGCAAATTGAGCACTTTAACCCTGTACAAACTCTCTACTCTGGTTCTTTGATTTTTGGGTGTGTGTGGGGGAGGGCATTGAGTCAGATCTTACACTACTCAGGGCTTACTCCTGGCTCTACACTTAGGAATCTCTCCTGGAGGTGCTTAGGGAATATAGGGGGTGCTGGGTATTGAACTTGGGTCAGCCAGGCACCTTACCTGCTGTACTATCTCGTTGATCTCACGCTTCCCTGATTTTGTTTTGTTTTATTTTTGGGTCTCACCTGGTAGTTCTCAGAATTTATTCCTGGCTCTGCACTCAAGGATCACTTCTCGAGGGCTCAGGGGACCATATGGGTACTGGGGATCAAACCTGGGTTGGCTGCATGCAAGGCAAGAGTTCTCAACCCATTATATTATTGCTCCAGCCCTACTTTCCTGATTTTTTTTTTTTTTTTTTTTTGGTTTTTGGGCAACACCCAGCATTGCTCAGAGGTTACTCCTGGCTGTCTGCTCAGAAATAGCTCCTGGCAGGCATTGGGGACCATATGGGACACCGGGATTTGAACCAACCACCTTTGGTCCTGGATCGGCTGCTTGCAAGGCAAACGCCGCTGTACTATCTCTCCGGGCCCTCCTGATTTTTTTTTTTTTTTTTTTTTTTTGGTTTTTGGGCCACACCCGGTGACGCTCAGGGGTTACTCCTGGCTATGCGCTCAGAAGTCGCTCCTGGCTTGGGGGACCATATGGGACGCCGGGGGATCAAACCGCGGTCCGTCTCCTAGGCTAGCGCAGGTAAGGCTTACCTTACCTCCAGCGCCACCGCCCGGCCCCCCTCCTGATTTTTTTTTAGCTTTGCTTTTGGATTACACCCAACAGTGCTATTAGAAATCATTCCTAACAGGCACGGGGGACCATATGGGGTGCCCCAGTTGGCTGTGTGCAAGGCAAATGCCCTACCTGCTGTGCTATTACTCCAGTTCCTCACTTCCCTAATTTTAAGTGACTACTTCTCTATTACTACTTCCAACCACCTCAGGAATAAAAAAGAAAAGTAAAGAGATCTTATCCCAGACTCTGTTGTCAGTGGTTCAGCTCATAGCTCAGTAGCCACCAGGTCTCAGGAGCTCCTTGTTATAAATAGTAACTCATTCATTCTCCACCACCCAAGCTGTGAGAGTCTGTCATAGACAAGACTCAGAGACTTGGATGGATGGATGGATGGAGTCACTTGTTCAAGGTTACAGAGTGAGGAAGTGTGAGCTGAGATTAAATTCAGGAGACTTAAAACTAGTGCTCTTGGGGCCGGGCGGTGGCGCTAAAGGTAAGGTGCCTGCCTTACCTGCGCTAGCCTAGGACGGACCGAGGTTCGATCCCCCGGTGTCCCATATGGTCCCCCAAGCCAGGAGCGACTTCTGAGTGCATAGCCAGGAGTAACCCCTGAGCGTCACCGGGTGTGGCCCAAAAAAAACCAAAAAAAAAAAAAAAAAAAAAAAAAAACTAGTGCTCTTGGGGTCTGGAGAGATAGCACAGAGGTAGGGCATTTGCCTTGCACACAACTGATCCAGGACGAATGGTGGTTCGAATCCCAGCATCCCATATGGTCCCCTGAGCCTGCCAGGAGCAATTTCGAAGTGCAGAGCCAGGAGTAACCCCTGAGCGCCACTGAAACAAACAAACTACACACACACACACACACACACACACACACACACACACACACAAAACAAAAAAACAAACAAAACACTAGTGTTCCTGGATTCATGAGCACACAGCCAGGAGCCAGCCCTGCCAGCTGTGGGCACAGCCAGTCAGCACAGCCAGGTGTGGTCCCAAATTCCCCTAACTAATCCCTAATCCCTCCCGACTAACCCCTAAACCAGTGCTCCTATCACATTGCGCTGCAGAGAGATGAGAAACGGGGGCTCAGAAAGAGAGGAAGCGCATTCCCAGGGGAATGGAAGGCAAAGCTGGGATTGGAACCGAGAGGTCCAGGGAGTCTGATGGAGGGTGGGCTGGGTGGAAGGGGCTTGCTCTGGAGGGCTCTAAACTGGGCTCTGAGCTCCTGGCTCAGTACTTGTCTCCCACTGCATCCCTGCAGTCTTCCCAGAGAAGCCCATCACCCTGACAGACGAATGGAAGGCCCAGCAGCTGCAGCGCGTCCTGGACATGAAGGGCAACCCCGTGCAAGGCCTGGCCTCCCGCTGGGACTACGTGAAGAAGGAGTGGAAAAAGTGACCTACATCCCTGCAACACCCAGAGACCCCACAGCCCCAGAGCTGGGGAGCCCATGGAAGCCTCCTCCTCAACCCCAATAAAGCTGTCCTGTTTTCTCCTGCCTAGGGTTGTTCATAGTTTACTCCTGGCTCTGGGAGCAGGGATCATTCCTGGTGGTCTGGGGAACCAATGTGAGGCCAGGGATCGAACCTCAGTTGGCTGCATACAAGGCAAACACCCTCCCCACTGTATTATCTCTTCTCTATTCTTTTTTTTTTGGGGGGGGGGTGTCATACCTGGCAGTGCTCAGGGGTTACTCCTGGCTCTACGCTCAGAAATCACTCCTAGAAGGCTCGGGGGACCATATGGGATGCCAGGAGTCAAACCACTGTCCTTCTGCATGCAAGCAAATGCCCTACCTCCATGCTATCTCTCTGGCCTCCTCTTCCCCATTCTTTCCTGCCTTCAACCTGTACTTGTGAGTTTTGCTGACCAACCTACCAAACTTGACCAACCCCAAATTTGGCAGTGCAGTGGATCAGTGGCAAGAAAAAGCCACTTTGCAGGTGCTCTGAGTTCAGCTAATCTGGGAAGACTTTCTGGAAGAGCTAAGGCTTGATTTGGAAGTGGTGGGAGGGAGTTCCCAGGCTCCCTAGCAGTGTCAGGGGTTCACTAGGGGCTGATCCTGCTCATTCTCAGCCTGTTTGAGTGAGCCTGGTGGTTTAGTGCTTGGCTTGGCTAGTTGGTGTTGTGCGTGGCTGTGTAGCAATGCTGAGCATGGAACTCGGGACCTCAGGAAGACATGCTCGTCAGCCCTTTAAGCCAGCTCCAACAAAAAAGCTGAATCCTAAAAATGGAAGGGTGGAAGAAGAAGGATTCAGATGGGTGTGAGCAAAGACAATGATAGACATTCATTTAATTAATAAATATTTATTGGTGGGCCCAGAGAGATAGCACAGCGGTGTTTGCCTTGCAAGCAGCCGATCCAGGACCTAAGGTGATTGGTTCAAATCCCGGTGTCCCATATGGTCCCCCATGCCTGCCAGGAGCTATTTCTGATCAGACAGCCAGGAGTGACCCCTGAGCACTGCCAGGTGTGGCCCAAAAACCAAAAAAATTGGGGCCGGGCGGTGGCGCTGGAGGTAAGGTGCCTGCCTTACCTGCGCTAACCTTGGACAGACCGCGGTTCGATCCCCCGGCGTCCCATATGGTCCCCCAAGCCAGGAGCGACTTCTGAGCGCATAGCCAGGAGTAACCTCTGAGCGTCACCGGGTGTGGCCCAAAAACAAAAAAAAAAAAAAAAAAAAAAAAAAAAACCCAAAAAAATTTAAAAATTAAAAAAAAAAGTATTGGTGGGGCCAGAGTGAATACAGCAGGTAGGGCATTTTCCTTGCATGAGGCCTCCTTGGGTTCCCATATGGTCTCTTAAGCACCACTAGGAGTAATTCCTGAGTACAGAGCCTGGATTAACCCCCAAAGCATAGCTCAGTGTTTGGCCCCCCAAAACGCACTGATGCCAAAACATAAATATTTATTGACTAGTTCTCTCTCTCTGTCTCTGTCTGTCTGTCTATCTGTCTGTCTGTCTATCTCTCTTTCTGTCTCTCTGTTTGTCTGTCTGTCTCTCTCTCTCTATCTCTCTGTCTCTCTCTGTCTCTGTCTCTCTCTCTCTCTCTCTCTCTCTCTCTCGGGATTCAGAGTCTTATACATGGAGATATTCTTTGTTTTTGGAGGGGGAGGCTCACACTTGGCGGCGCTTAGGGGTTACTTCTGGTTCTGCACTCAGAAATTTCTCCTGGCAGGCACGGGGACCATATGGGATGCTGGGATTTGAACCACTGTCTGCCTTGGAGTGGCTGTGTGTAAGACAGATGCCCTACAGCTGTGCTATCTCTCCAGCCCCATAAATGGGGATATTCTATCACTGAGCTTCTTCTTGGTAAGAATTTTTGTGTGTGTGTGTGTGTGTGTGTGTGTGTGTGGTTTTTGGGTCACACCCGGCAGTGCTCAGGGGGTTTTCCTGGCTCTGTGCTCAGAAATTGCTCCTGGCAGGCACGGAGGACCATATGGGATGCTGGGATTCGAAGGATGACCTTTTGCATGAAAGGTAAATGCCTTACCTCCATGCTATCTCTCCGGCCCCAGCAAGAAATATTTTATGTGTGTTTGGTTTGTGTGTGTGTGTGTGTGTGTGTGTGTGTGTGTGTGTGTGTGTGTGTGTGTGTGTATGTGTGGTAGGCAACACTTAATGGTGCTCAGGGGTTACTCTTGACTCTGCATTCAGAAATAAATCCTAGCAGGGGCCGAGCGGTGGCGCTAGAGGTAAGGCATGTGCCTTGCCCATGCTAGCCTAGGACAGATTGCGGATCTATCCCCCGGAATCCCATATGGTCCCCCCAAGCTGGGAGCTATTTCTGAGCATATAGCCAGGAGTAACCCCTGAGTGTCAAATGGGTGTGCCCCCCCCAAAAACAAACAAACAAAAAATAGATAACTCTGGCAGGTTTGAGGGACCATACCGGATGCCAGAGATCAAACCTGGGTTGGCCATGTGGATTAGTGTAGGATCAGTAACCCAACATTGTGCAAGGCAAAAACCCCACCTGCTGTGCTATCGCTCTGTGCTATCACCCCAAGAAATCTTTTTTGAGTTCCTACTGTACGTGAGATACTAATTCAAGCCCTGAATCACATCAGTGAACAAAACAAAGCCTGGCCTTAATGGAAGAAGACAAATGGATAAGAGCAATATAGGATATGTGATGTGGTGATGGTGCTCTGAAGAAGCACAGGACAAGGGGTGGGGTGAAGTGGGCATGAAGTGGTCACCGAAGTTTTCTTAGAAGACTTTCTGGTATAATGAGGAAACTGGTCTTGTGTTAAAGTCAGAAGAAGCAGCCAATGTGCCCATTTGAGAAACTTGAGGGAGACATGATGACACCAGAGCAGAGGGATCTAGGGAGAAGTTGGGGACGCGAAGAGGGAAAGGGCTGGGTGTTGGGGTGGGGATTGATCTCGGGGCAGAAAGCAGCTTATACAGAGCCTGTGAGAGGATATTCTGAGTTGCATCAGTTTGAGTCATCTGAGAAGCAAATGCCAAGAAAGCATTAAAGATGTGAAGACACTCACTGGGGAAATGCCTGTGAAGGGTGAAGGGCAAGGGCAGAGTGGGTGGTGAGGACACTCGTTACTAGTGTCCTTTAGCTTGTGACTCAGGCCTGGTCATCCAAGAGAAGGAAGAAGGCGGAAGGGAAAGCTTCAGACTTCAGTGTTCTTTCTGTATCCTTGGGGACCAGCCAAGAGAAAACCACACGGTTATTTAAACAGGAGCAACCTCAAAAGAGAACTTGAGGGGCCGGAGAGATAGCATGAAGGTAAGGCATTTGCCTTGCATGCAGAAGGATGGTGGTTCGAATCCCAGCATTCCATATGGTCCCCCAAGCCTTCCAGGAGCAATTTCTGAGTGTGGAGCCAGGAGTGACCCCTGAGCGCTGCCAGGTGTGACTCAAAAAACAAAAAAGAGAGAGAGAGAGAGAACTTGATGGGCTAGAGCTCATGCTATGCATGTTGGGGAATATAGCATGGTTCTATGAGCACTGCCTAGAGTTACCCCTGGATTGATGTAGGAGCAGCCCCTGAGCACTATTGGATGTGGCTCCCAAGTGGAAGATAAACAGGCACTGTCCAATAGAAAGAATAGTAAGCCTTCACAAAAGAGTGAGGGGCACAATGGGTAGAGCATTTATCTTGCATGCGGCCGACTGGGATTTGATCGCCCTGGCATCCCATATGGTCTCTAGAGTACTGCCAGGAATAATTTCTAAATGCAGAGCCAGGAGTAAGACCTGAGTGCTGCTGGGTGTAGCCCAAAAATCAAACATGAAAGAGTAAGAAGAATGAGATAAAGAGAAGGTTTAGGGGCCAGAGCGGTGGCGCAAGCCGTAAGGCATCTTCTTGCACAGGCTAGCCTAGGATGGACCTTTCTTTGATCCCCCAGCGTCCCATATGGTTCCTTTAGCCAGGAGCAATTTCTGAGCGCAGAGCCAGGAGTAAACCCTGAGTGTCACTGGGGTGACCGAAAAACCAAACCAAACCAAACCAAACAAAACAAAAAAAGGTTTAAAGGGGTCAGGGAGGGGCCAAAGAGATAGCATGGGGGTAAGGCATTTGCCTTGCATGCAGAAGGTTGGTGGTTCGAATCCAGGCATCCCATATGGTCCCCTGAGCCTGCCAGGGGCAATTTCTGAGCATAGAGCCAAGAGTAATCCCTGAGTGCTGCTAGGTGTGACCCAAAAACCAAAAATAAATAAATAAATAAAAAGGGGGGGGAGTCAGGGAGAGAGCTCAAAGGCCAATGCACATGCTCGGCCATCTTGGGTCTGGGTTTAATTCCCATCAGAGCAACAGCCTCCAAACACCACCAAGAAGGAAACTTGAGTTGGATGTGATCCAAAAGCAAACAAAAAGAACACTGAAGGGCATCTGAGGGAGAATGTGGGACTATGATCCCCAGACTGGGGTTCAGATAGAACTGGAGCAGGTTTTGTGGGAGTCCACTGGATGGCTCGGCCACCAGGTCACAGATAGTCCAAAGTCACTGGGTGCATGAACAGGAGGAAAAGGCTGTGGTAGGTGCAGTTGGGACTGGGGTTCATAGGCAGAGATGACTCCTAGATGACGTGGTCTCTGCATTAGGAGGGTTACAAGAGGACGGTCCTGAAGCTTGGGGGTGGCAAGATGACTGATAGGCTCTGCATAGGTAGCAGATACTCCCTCATCGCCCAATCTTCGACACGAATCCCATATGGTCCCATATGGTCCCCTGAGCCTGCCAAGAGCGATTTCTAAGTGTAGAGCCAGAGTAACTCCTGAGAACTGCCAGATATGACCCCAGAAAAACAAAAAATCATTCTTCAGTACTTTAAAAGCATAAAAGCCGATGTAAAACTGGCATATCTGTGCTGTAGCGATAGCATAGTAGGTAAGGCCTTGCATGTGGCTGACATGGGTCCAATCCCCGGCATCCCATATGGTCCCCCAAGCCTGCCAGCAGTGAGCCCTGAGTGAAAGAGCCTGGAGTAACCCCTGAGCAACCACAGAGCATCTTCCTAAACTGTTTTCTCTCACGCCCTCTACTGGCAAAACCTAATATTTCACTCTAAAGCCAACTCAGTAGCAGTAGCAGCCACATCCCGCAGGCTTGGAAGGATGGATTTGATGCCAATATGCAACACATTGATCACTGGCACAGCATCTTTGAGAAAATATTGGGCAAGCCAATGGGGATCCCTAGAGAAATAAAATAAGCAAATCCTACTGGAGAACACCTGTACTGGGCAGAATTGATGCGTCCCTAGTAATCCCATTGAGCTCAGTCCTGGAGACAGTGGCCTGCACTTCTACTGGGCCTGTGGGGAGAGAGGGAGAAAATGGGAGAGGGAGCAGATGAACACTTATGCCCTGGTCTCCTAGCTCCCTGCTTTTCCAAAGAGCCTTATTTTCTGTACCTTTTTTGGTTGTTGTTTGTTTTGTTTGGTTTTGGTTTTGGTTTTTGGGTCACACCTGGCAGCGCTCAGGGGCTACTCCTGGCTCTGTGCTCAGAAATCGCTTCTGGCAGGCTCAGGGAACCACACCTTCCTGAGCACTGCCAGGAGTAATTCTTCTTTTTTTTGTTTTGGTTTTTGGGCCACACCCAGCGGTGCTCAGGGGTTACTCCTGGCTGTGTGCTCAGAAATAGCTCCTGGCAGGCACGGGGGGGGGGGGGGGGGGGGGGAGGGAGGGCATATGGGACACTGGGACTCGAACCAACCACCTTTGGTCCTGGATCGGTTGCTTGCAAGGCAAACACCACTGTGCTATCTCTCCGGGCCCCAGGAGTAATTCTTGAGCAGAGCCAGGAATAAACCCTGGGGCCAGAGAGATAGCATGGAGGTAAGCCTTGCATGCAGAAGGTCGCTGGTTCGAATCCCGGCATCCCATATGGTCCCTTGAGCCTGCTGGAGGGGGATTTCTGAGATTAAAGCCAGGAGTAACCCCTGAGTGCTGCCAGATGTGACCCAAAAACCAAAATAAATAAATAAATAAATAAATAAATAAATAAATAAATAAATAAATAAAGGAATAAACCCTGACCAGGGTGTAGTGTGAATCCCAAACACATACAAACTCCCCCAACAAATCCAAAACAAAATAAACAAATACAGTAGGGAAAGGGAGAATTCTTTGTATGTTTGGCTTGACTTTGCTGGTGAGGGAGGGGAAAGAAGCCTTTTTTTTTTTTTTTTTTTTTTTTTATCTGTGCATTTGGGGCCAAGTCTTCCAAAAAGGGTAAAAAAAAAAAAAAAAAAAAAAAACCCAAAAACCAAAAAAAAAAAAAAAAAAAAAAAAAGACAGGACAAGGGTTAAAGAACTTTCTTTGCATGCAGTCAACCCTTATTTGATTCCTTAAGCACTGCCAGGGAT
This sequence comes from Suncus etruscus, assembly GCF_024139225.1. Lineage (NCBI taxonomy): Eukaryota > Metazoa > Chordata > Mammalia > Eulipotyphla > Soricidae > Suncus > Suncus etruscus. The sequence continues at coordinate 11,389,247 of NC_064856.1, read as the reverse complement.
AATTCTTTTTTGTTTTTGTTTTTGGGCCACACCCGGTGGTGCTCTGGGGTTACTCCTGGCTCTGCACTCACCTGGTTCTGTGCTCAGAAATCACTCCTGGCAAGCTCGGGGAACCATATGGAATGCTGGGGGTCAAACCCAGATCTGTCCTGGGTCAAAAGCATGCAAGGCAAACGCCCTACCACCGTGTTATCGCTCAACCCCAGGGATCATTCTTGAGCACAGAATCAGGACTAGCTCCAGAGTGTCGCTGGGTATGGCCCTCCCTGAAAACAAGTCTCCAGACCTGGGGTCTAGTTATTTCCTGAGCAGCAACACGCTTTTAGGCAGGCTTGTTGTTTAGCACTACATTGTTAATGGTACATATTGTACTTATATCACTTTTTTTTTTTTTTGGGCCACACCCTGTGATGCTCAGGGGTTACTTCTGGCTATGCGCTCAGAAGTTGTTCCTGGCTTCTTGGGGGACCATATGGGACGCCGGGGGATCGAACCGCGGTCCGTCCTAGGCTAGCGCAGGCAAGGCAGGCACCTTACCTCCAGCGCCACCGCCCGGCCCCGTACTTATATCACTTAAATTTCATTTTCAGAAGAGCATATTTCTTCTTCTTTTTTTTTTGGGGGGGGGGGTCACACCCGGCAGTGCTCAGGGGTAACTCTTCTTGGCTCTATGCTCAGAAATCGCCCCTGGCAGGCACATATGGGATGCTGGGATTTGAACCATTCTTCTGCACAAAAGGCAAATGCCTTACCTCCATACTATCTCTCCAGCCCCTGAGCATATTTCTTCTTAGCAGAGTGTTTTAAGAATAACTTCAGGCGGGCATGGAGAGATAGCAGAGCGGCGTTTGCCTTGCAAGCAGCTGATCCAGGACCAAAGGTGGTTGGTTCCAATCCCGGTGTCCCATATGGTCCCCCGCGCCTGCCAGGAGCTATTTCTTTTCTTTTCTTTTTTTTTTTTTTTTTTTGGTTTTTGGGCCACACCCAGTAACGCTCAGGGGTTACTCCTGGCTATGCGCTCAGAAGTTGCTCCTGGCTTAGGGGACCATATGGGATGCCGGGGGATCGAACCGAGGTCCGTCCAAGGCTAGCGCAGGCAAGGCAGGCACCTTACCTTTAGCGCCACCGCCCGGTCCCTCTTTTCTTTTCTTTTCTTTTCTTTTCTTTTCTTTTCTTTTCTTTTCTTTTCTTTTCTTTTCTTTTCTTTTCTTTTCTTTTCTTTTCTTTTCTTTTCTTTTTGGTTTTTGGGCCACACCCAGCGATGCTCAGGGGTTACTCCTGGTTGTCTGCTCAGAAATAGCTCATGGCAGGCACAGGGGACCATATGGGACACCGGGATTCGAACCAACCACCTTTGGTCCTGGATTGGCTGCTTGCAAGGCAAACGCCGCTGTGCTATCTCTCCGGGCCCCAGGAGCTATTTCTGAGCAGACAGCCAGGAGTAACCCCTGAGCATTGCCGGGTGTGGCCCAAAAACAAAAAAAAACAAACAAAAAAATAAAAGAATAACTTCAGGTGACCAGAGATAGCACAGCTATAGGGCGTTTGCATTGCATGAAGAAGGATGGTAGTTTTCATTCCGGCATCCCATATGGTCCCCCGAGCCTGCTGGGAATGATTTCTGTTTTTTTGTCTTTGTTTTGTTGTTTTTTTTATTTGGGGGGGGCCACACTCGTTTGATACTCAGGGGTTACTCCTGGCTAAGCGCTCAGAAATTGTCCCTGGCTTGGGGGGACCATATGGGACGCCGGAAGATTGAACTGTGGTCCTTCCTAGGCTAGCGCTTGCAAGGCAGACACCTTACCTCTAGCGCCACCTCACCGGCCCTGGGAGCGATTTCTGAGCGTAGAGCCAGGAGTAGCCCCTGTGTGCTGCTGGGTGTGACCCAAAAACCAAAAAAAAAAAAAAAAAAAAAGAATAACTTCAGGGGAGCCAGAGCGATAGCACAGTGGATAAGGTCTTTGCCATGCACATGGCTGATCCGGGTTCGTTCTACAGCATTCGATATGGTCCCCCAAACCTACCAGGAGTGACTTCTGAGGACAGAGCCAGGAGTAACTCTGGTGCACCATCGGTGTTGTCCACAAACACGAGGTGGACACCAGGTGTGGTCCAAAAACCAAAATATAAATACAAGAATGACTTCAGGGGCCAGAGCGATAGTACTACAGTGATTAGGGCCTTGTAATCCCTGCCATTCCTTAACATCTCCTGGACAACACCAAGAGTGACCCCTGATTGCAGAGCTAAAACCATACCCTGAGCCTCCCTGAGCATGATCTCCCCTACAATAAAAGAAATGACTTCCTCAAACTTTAAAATTGTCACGCCAATCTGTCTGTATGTCTCCTTTGGTTTTAATAAATACCCATGTACAGATGTTAGAATTGTAGTCATATGGAGTCTTAATTCCCTCCTAAATTATTTAAACCTTCCCATTTCAGTAGATCCACACATGCGTAATTAGCTTAAATAACTCCAATGATAAAAAGCCTTATGAGTTCTTAGGAAATTTAATATAATCTTTTCTTTCCCTCCATTTCCCTCTTCCCTTTGTGCCATATATAAACTTGACTAATTTTGATTTTTTATTTTCTCAGAAGGGGGAATTCAAAGTTGAATATGTGGATCTACTGAAATGGGAATTTCAATTTAGGAGGGCTCTGGGGATCATATGGGTCCTGGGGATTGAAATCAGGCCTGCATGTGCAAGGTAAAAGCCCTGTATTATATCTCCATCCCCTGTGTGAATCTTTGTTGTTGTTGTTGTTGTTGTTGTTGTTGTTGTTGTTGTTTGGGGGGGCCAAGAGTTACTCATGACTCTGAGCTCAGAAATCACTCCTAACTCGGGGGACCATATGAGATGCTGGGGATCAAACCCAGGCCCGTCATGGGTCAGCCACATGCAAAGCAAACCTCCTACCACTGCACTATTGCTCTGGCCCCCTGTGTGAATCTTTTTTTTTGGGGGGGTCACACCCGGTGACAATCAGGTGTTACTCCTGGCTATGTGCTCAGATATTGCTTCCGATTTGGGGGGCCATATGGGATTCCCGGGGATCTAACCGCCGTCCATCCTAGGTCAGCCGCATGCAAGGCAAATGCCCTACCATTTGCGCCACCATTCCAGCCCCTGTGTAAACCTTTTTAGTTCATAAAATCTCATATAAAATAGTTGAACTCAGGGGATGGGGATGGTTTGTGGCTAAAAATGCCTGCCTTGCAAATATGAGGTTCCAAGTTTGACCTGTGGGGCTACCCTCATACATTGTACATGATCTCTGGCTTTTCTGAGGGGACCTCCAGTACAGCAACTGGGTATATGATCTCCGCACAGCGACTACAGATGTGAGAGCACTGCAGCTAGAGTGCAACTCCCAGACACCTCCAGTGTGAGCACTACAACCATTCTCAAAGAGCTCTGAGCTCTACAAAGTGTGTCACCCGAAGAAATACTGACTTTTGGCTGTGTGAAAAGCACCTCTATTATCCCAGTGGGGGTTGCTGCAATCTTCCTGCCACCAATAAAGAAGGGAAAACAAGAAAAGTGTGTACACAGGAACAAAAATCAAGTTTATTAATTTTAGAATAACATGCTTTCATGCTTAGGAATTGAGGTGCCAGGGATTGAACCCGGAGTCTCACATATGTCATGATCATTGTTGAAGATGTCTGGGAAAGAAGGGGATTCATCTATGAATAAGGGAAAGTGTGTAAGATACATTATTTATTGTTTTTTGGGCCACACCCAGTGACACTCAGGGGTTACTCCTGGCGGGGGGCCGGAGAGATAGCATGGAAGTAAGGCGTTTGCCTTGCATGCAGAAGGTCGTCGGTTCGAATCCCAGCATCCCATATGGTCCCCTGAGCCTGTCAGGCATGATTTCTGAGCATAGCGCCAGGAGGAACCCCTGAGCGCTGCCGGGTGTGACCCAAAAACCAAAAAAAAGATTGCTCCTGGCTTGGGGGACGCCGAGGGATTTAACCGTGGTCAGTCATAGGTCAACCACACACAAGGCAAATACCCTGGCACTGCACCACCGCTTCCAAGATACTTTATTTATTTATTTGTTGCCACACCCGGCAGCGGTGCTTAGGGGTTACTCTCAGAAATTGCTCTTGGCAGGCTCAGGGGACCATATGGGATTCCAGGAATCAAACCTGGGTCCATCCCAGGTCGGCCGCGTGCAGGGCAAAGGCCTACCGCTGTGCTATTGCTCCAGCCCCTGTAAAATACTTTATTTAGGAGACAAAGGCAAGGAACAAATGTTTAGTTAATGTTCCCATCTTGGTAAAAACAAAACAATCCCCAAAAAGAAAAACACAAAACCAATATACAACAATAAAGGGTAGAGGATAGACATGTCTTCCTGTGTTTTTGGCCCAACATTGGTGCAAAAAGGTTTCTGGAAAGATATCTAGAATCGGTGAACACTTAGTGGCTAGGTTAGTGGGGCAGGTTGGTACTGGCAGAGCTAGAAGGACAGCAGGAGGCTTTTGTCTAGAACCGAGGAGAACGGTGACCCTGAGCTCAGGAAGAACCCTGGTGCGCTCTGCGCCTGGTACCCAAGGGGTTGAAGCGCAAACCAAGGACCCGAGAGAGGCCTGGGAGAAGGAGGTAGTGGCCCTGACAGAGAGGCAGTGCATGGCTTCAAAACGGCCGCCAGGGGACAGGCAAGGCCGCTCCTGAAGCAGCATGGGCGGGCGTCCTGGCAGGCCCCCGTCCCCAGCCGGAGTGCGGGCAAATGCCCCCTGACCCGGGCGCAGTCATATGGAACCAGGGGCACATCTCGCCCTCCTTCGCACCCCGTGCCCTGGTGGTCTGATCCTTGGCACCCCGTACATTCTCTGGCAACATTCCTTTCTTGCACAAGCTTCGGGTGAGTTCATTCAGTCTTGCCCATGTCGTGACTTGTTACCAATGGCTTTGTTACCAAAACCATTCAAGGGAAGGGGAAGCTGGAACCTTGAGTCAACAGTGGTAGCATCAGTGCTGACCCAGAATGCATTCCTGGACTGTCCACTCTATGCAGACTCTGGTTTCTTCACTGGTCTCCAGGTTCCCACTTCACTCTTCTTCCAAAGGGACAAATCAGTTTCTGACCTAAGAGTTTGACATCTGAACAAGCATTTGCTGAGTTTTATTAGGACTCCTCTTCTTGCCCATCTGCTCCTTTTTATGTTGGGGGTGGGTCACACCCAGTTCAGGCTCAGGGCTCAGGAATTACTCCTGGTGGTGATATGGATTAAACCCAGGTTGGAGATGTGTAAGGCAAGTGCCCTCCAGGCTATATTATCTCTCTAGTCCCTTCTTCTTCTTATTTTTTTTTTTTTTTTGGTTTTTGGGCCACACCTGGCGGCACTCAGGGGTTACTCCTGGCTATCTGCTCAGAAATAGCTCCTGGCAGGCACGAGGGACCATATAGGACTCTGAAATTCGAACCAACCACCTTAGGTCCTGGGTCAGCTGCTTGCAAGGCAAACACTGCTGTGCTATCTGTGCTATCTCTCCGGCCCCATCTCTCGTCCCTTCTAAATTCTTTTTTTTGTTTGTTTGTTTTTGGGCCACACCTGGTTATGCACAAGGGTTACTCCAGGCTATGCACTCAGAGATAGCTCCTGGCTTGGGGGACCATATGGGACGCCGGGGGATCAAACCACTGTGTCCTAGGATAGCGCAGGCAAGGCAGATGCCTTCCTTACCCCTTGTGCCACCGCACCGACCTCTTCGTAATTCTTTATTCCCTTCCACTCCTTGTTTTGGGGACACACCCTGCAGGACTCAGGGAGCTATTCCCAGTTCAGTGTTTAGGAGACATCACAAGAGATACCTGGAGGACCAACTATATCAAACATCAAACATCAGCAACCTGACGGCCAAGCACCCATATGATCCACTGGCCCCCGTTAGGAATGACTCGAGTGTAGAGATGTAAATAGTATGCCCCGAGGAGCACCGATGGATGTCCCACCCAACCATACACACACAAATATCACCTGGGCGGAGAAAGAACTCAAAGGCTGAAGCAGGAGCTTTGCCTGCACAAGCCCAGGTCTGTCCCTTGCACATGTTCTGAGCACTTCCAGGAGCAACTTCAAAAAACTGAGCTGTGAGTAGCCACCTGGTGTGACCCCCAAGCCCCAACATAAAAATAAAATGTCAACCCCAGTCTGATCCTTGTTGGTATAACCGATCTTCACCCTATTCAATAGTGTAACTTTTTTGGGGCCACCTCCATTGACGCTCAGGAGTTACTCAGAAATCACTTCTGGCTTGGGGGGACCGTATGGGACGCCAGGGGATCAAACCTCGGTTCTAGGCTAGCACTTGCAACTCAGACGCCTTACCTCTAGCGCCACTGCTTCGGCCCCTCAATAGTATAACTTTTTGTTAGTGCTTTTTTGTTGATGCTTGTCAACCATTGGATGGCAGCACCTTTAGATTGAAGCACTTTTTGGATAGGTCCCTTATCCTACCTGTTCTCTACCCCATGGGTGTGGTCTTCCTCTTCCCAATAGACCCCAGTCTTGGCAAAACTGCTTGCGGTTTTGGTTTTTGGTTTTGCACAACTTAGCCATCAGCTTCTGAGGATCAGAAGGTTTGCATGTGGAAGTTCTTGACCTGTTTTATCCCTTTGTTGTGTGTGGGTTATTTCCTGTGTCAGCGTTTGCTTCCAGATCCAGACCCTGGGATTGGGGCATGAGGCTTCTGCCTCAGATCCCTTCTGTTTTGGGCCACATGCTCAAAAGTTACATCTAGCTCTGCCCTCAGAATTACTCAGCCGATGTTGGCTTCATGCAAGGAAGCACTATACCTACTGTACTATCTTTCTGGTCCCCAATCTGCTTTGTTTTGTTTTGGGGCCACACCCAACAGTGCTCAGGGACTATTCCTGGCTCTGTGCTCAGAAATCACTCCTGGCAGGCTTGGGGGACCATATGGGATGCTGGGGATCAAATCTATGTCTTCCCAGATCAGCAGCATACAAGGCAAATGCCCTACTGCTGTGCTATTATCTCTCTGGCTCCCAATCTGCTTCCTTTTTTTTTACCTCTGCTTCCTACATTTTCTTGTTATGCTTCATATTGTTTCCACCTCTGCCCTACAACAGCCTGAGATATCTTCTGAGTTGTCTGCCCCTGCCCCCCAATCCCACCCCGCATGGAAGTTTGAGAAGGCCTGGGTTCTGTTCATGGCAGAAACTCGCTGTCCAGCACCATGTCCTTGATGAGGGAGCTCAGGAAACATGTGTGTCTCTTGGCTATTTCACTTCTTTCCCCGGGGATGTCAGCTCCTGTGGACAAGAATTCTATCTGTCCAGTGTGGAGAAATTCAGGCAGAGAGGAAGATGCAAACTTGTCCACGGTTCTCCCACGTGGCAAAGTAGGTGCCAGGACCCCCTTTCCCAAAGCCCCACTGTTCTATTGCCCCAAAAAAGAGCACCCAGGCATCTGTTCACTGAATCAACACAGTTTATTACTGAACTGCACTTTCACTTTCACACAAACTATTTCAAAGAGCTGGGACAAGTGAGGGGTGGGGATGGGGCAGGGGCAGGGGCCCCTCAGGAGCCAGGACCCCCGGCTGGCTTCTCCAGACCAGGGCAGGGAGCATCAGGCCGTCCAATCTCCGGGCACCAGCTCTCCACGTGCACACGCACAGCAAGCCAGCAGCTCCTCACACATAAATACAGACACGCTTAACAAAAATAGTATATCATCTTCACAAGGAATAAAAACTAGTCTCGAATATGTACAGCAGAGAGCCTGGGGTGGCCAGGGACCCCCAGGGTGAGACAGGCCATGAGTGGAGCAGAGGAGAGGGAGGCCTGTGGGCTCCTGGCCAGGGCCCCCTTCCCTTGGCAGCCCGGCTGCCCAGGCGAACCGGGGCGGTCCCTCATCTGCTGGGCCGCCTCCTCCTCTCCACCAAGCTCTTTCCTGCCCTTCCTGCCTGAGGTAGGGAAGACCCGAGGGCTTCCACAGCTGCTCCCTACAACTCCCCCTTCACCTCTGCCAAGGCCCCAGAGCCCCTGGATCCTAGGGATGACAGCCCAGAGCAAAGATGCCACAGGCCGATCTTACAGGAAGTGAGGCAGCTGAAGCCATAAACAGCTTTGGGGCACTGGCCCTGGCCTCCTCATTGGTCCCTCAGTCATGGTCATGGGAGCCAGAGGAGGGGAAGGGAACTGGGGTGGTGCTGACAGCAGAGACCAACCTAGCTTTGGCATGGGGTGTTTCCTGCAGCTACCACCTCGCCCTCCTAGCTGGGGGGTTGACCTCTCGCCTGAGGCCTCCGAGGGGACTCTGGGATGAGGGAGAGGACTTTGGCCAGGCCAGAGGTGCGGAGAGGGTCCTGGTCCTTGCTTCCTTATCTCAAGCAGCCTGAATCCCTAAACTAGTCAGAAGTGGCCGCTCCGTAGCTATAGGGAAGCGGGGCTGAAAGAAGGGGAGTCCGGGTCCTGGGGATAGGAGTGGGGAGAGAGGATGATCAATTCTGAGGCCACAAACATCAAAACGAAGGCAATCTAGTCTCTTTCTGGGTAAAAGGGTCAGAAAACTCTCCAGCTCCCTGGCAGGAAAGCATTCCCGGGAGGCTAAGGGATAAGGGGGGATCCACCAATCAGGTAGGGCCCTCCAGACCCCTGCCACACCCCCCACACTTGCCAGCTTCCATGGGACAGATTTTGGGGGAAACTGTGGATCTGAGGCCAGGAGAATTGCAATGTGAGGGAAAGCGGCACTCACAAAAGCATGGTGAATCCTAGAAAACTAACTGTGGGGACCAGGTAGGGGCCCAACCCTGGCGGGTGGCCATGGGCTGCGCGGCATGGAGTAGTTAGTTCTCCTGGTGGCAATGGTGGCCGGACAGAGGGATGTGGCGGGGAGTGGAGTGGGGTGCGAGGATGAGGGGCGGTCAGTGTCTGGTCATTTCCGACTGAAGAGGGAGCCCAGCAGAACCACACCAGCCACAGTCACGCCTGTCAGGATCCAGCGGTTGAGGCGCTCCTGGCCCTTCCGGCTCTCAGCTGCCGCGTTGTTCCCATAGAGTTCCACAAAGGTGTCCTGCAGGCGAGAGGAGACAAGGAGAGGTGTTGTTTGACTACTCAGAGAACTGGGAGACATGTGGGCACAAGGGACTCTGGGACTTAGGATTGGTAGCATTAGGACCCAGCTTGGGCCAGATAAACAGATAGATGGGTAAGTTGGGGATACATCCCATGGACGTTAGAGGACCTCATTGCTGAGAAGAGTGTGAAGGGGAACTTTTGGCCTCAGGCCAGAGGGCTAAAGAGGGCTGCTCTAGAACTTAAGCTGTAGAGATGGGCAGCACAGAATGCAGGAAAGGTGACAGTGCAGCAGGGCCAGTGAGAGCAAGTGGAATGGTTTGAACACCACAGGGGTATGGGCTTGAGCTGAAGCATAGAGCTGAGCTAGCAGGCCTCCCAACCCTTCTAGGGGTAAACTCCCAAAGGCTCAACTCTCCCTGCTGCCTCAGAGGACAAGGCTAGCCCTGTCAGGTTAATAGAGGCCAGCTCTGGAAGCAAATCTAGGTGTGTGTGTCTGTGTGTGTCTTTGCAAGGCTGTCTTTCCCAGGCCTGCGGCTAGGACCAGTGAGTGAAGCAACAGCCCTCTGGCCTGAAGCGAGTCAGGAGAGAGGCATGTGATACAGAGAAGAGAAGGCGGTGCTCTGGGTCAATCAGCAGAGCCCCAGGCTTTGGGCTTCGATTAACCAATGGGGCAGGAAGAGGGAGCTGGCAGAACCCTCCTGCAGAGTGAGCTCTGAACCCCAATTGTCCTTTAATCCTCTCAATCCTGCAATTCAGGATGTCTCTTCTCCCCTTACAGATCAGGAAGCAAGGCTTCAGAGGGAAGCCAGATCAGGTTGCCAAATCTTTGTCAGTGGTGGCAACTGACAAAGCTCCAAACCTGGTGTCAGACACCCAGAAATGAGCATGTGCCTGGGAGAAAAAGGATCTCTGGCTGGTCTAGATCCTAGGTTCATACCTCTCCACTGGAAGACCACCCTGAGGCCAGGTTTCCAGCTACCCCTACCAGCTAGATGGTGGTGGCTCCCTCGAGGGCCTTCGGTGGTCCACCTGGGGCACCTGGGACTCCACCCAAGCAGCCTGCAGGCCCAGGGTGTGGCCCTGACCCAAAGAGAAAATTTTTTTTTTGGTTTTTGGGCCACACCCAGTAACGCTCAGGGGTTACTCCTGGCTATGTGCTCAGAAATCGCTCCTGGCTTGGGAGACCATATGGGACAGTGGGGGATCAAATCACGGTTCGTCCTAGGCTAGCACAGGCAAGACAGGCACCTTACCTCTAGCGCCACCATGCCAGCCCGCCAAAGAGAAAATTTAAAAGAAAAACTCTAAAAAGAAAAATAGGGGGGCCGGAGAGATAGCATGGAGGTAAGGCGTTTGCCTTTCATGAAGGAGGTCATCGGTTCAAATCCCGGAGTCCCATATGGTCCCCCGTGTCTGCCAGGAGCAATTTCTGAGCCTGGAGCCAGAAATAACCCCTGAGCACTGCCGGGTGTGACCCAAAAACCACCCCCCCCCACACACACACAAGAAAAATAGGGGCCAGAGAGATAGCATGGAGGTAGGGCATTTGCCTTGCATGCAGAAGAACGGTGGTTCGAATCCCAGCATCCCATATGGTCCCCCGAGCCTGCCAGGAGCGATTTCCCCTGAGCATGGGCGGGTGTGACCCCAAAACAAAACAAAACAGAAATAAAAATAAAAATAAAGCTGGGTAAGTGGCTAGATGAAGCAAGATACGGTGTGACAAGGTGGAGAGAGAGGGCCTTTGTAAGGCTCATCTGAGCAGACAAGGGAATAAAAGAGGATCTGGGCACTGGTCAGTAGACTCAGTTGTCACTGCGGACAGCGAGCTCAGTGACCTCTTGAGTGCCCAGATATTTGAAGGACAAACAGGAGGCTGGTGCCATTCAAGAGTGCTATGGCAGAGAGTAGGTCTCTCTGGGCCTTGCAAGAAGTGGCGGCTATTCCAGATGAGGGGGTCCTTGGAGAGGGGAAGCACTGGGAGTAATGTGGACTGAGTGGGAGACCCCCACTCCTGCTTGCTTTCCCTGTGCCTCATGGCCATCTCCCTCCCTACTCCGGAAACACAGGGAAATCTCTGGGAAAGCTACAGCTCAATGTGCATGATTCTCCACAGGTCCCAGAGGGGAGCAGAAAGGGCCTGGGAGACTTGAAGCACGTATGTGCCATGACCTGACCTCCTGCATAGAGGTCAAACTCAGGGCAGAGACTACGCTTCTCCTGGCTCTGCCCTCAAGAATCACTCTTGATGGGCTCGGGGGACCATATGGGGTGCTGAGGATCAAACTTGGGTCAGTTGACTGTGTGCAAAGCAAGCTGTACTATCTCTCCGGCCCCAATATGCTATGCTATCCTTTTGACTTGCCTTCTGCACTGGATAGAGCTAGATTAGAGTGGAGGTCCCATTTCGTGTCTCTGCTTGCTGGGTCTAGAACAGCGTTAGGTGTGTGGAGCCTGACAGTAAATGTAAGGAAGGGATTGACACCCCCAGTCTAGGCACTATGGGTCTAGTTCATGTTCATCAAAATCCCCAGAGGGACAAATCTGAGTCCCGTTTTACAGAGGAAACAATTTAGGTTTGGAGTAAGGACCCTTACCTGGCTAACCAAAGGGGACAGGCTCCTCCAGTCTATCATGAAAGGATTTTGGGATTTTGAGGAAAAGGACTGTAGGAGTGAGGCTGAGGAGAACCCTGAGTCTAGGAGGCACACGGCTGTGGCTGGTGGCCATAGGGATGTGCTTCCCTGTAACCCTCACCTCTTTACACTGGCTGGCCTCTGCAGATGATGGCAGGTAAGAAAGTTCTTACATGAGGGGACAGAGAAATAACACAGTGGGTAGGGCATTTGCTTTGCATGCGGCCGAGCAGGGTTCAATCTCATAAGGTCCCCCAAGTTTGGCAGGAATGATTTCTGAGTGCAGAACCAGGAGTCACCACTGAGTGCTGCCAGGTGTGAACCAAAAATGAAAGAGAGGGGACGAGAGGGGAGAGAAGAGAGGAGAGAATTTTTTTTTTTTTTTAGAAGAGAATTCTTATTTGAGTTTTCACTTTGCTGGTCGCCAGCAATGATGCAGGTCCAGGAAAAGTCACACAAAAGATGGCTCTGTGTGTGACAAGGACGGATCCTGGGCTTTGGGAGCATGAGAGAAGTGGCCAGAAGGCCCTACTATCCCAAGGGACTAAATGTCCCAAAGAAATCAGGGGCACTGGGGCCGCAGCCAAAGCTCGAGGCCTTGCTCCCTCTATGGGAACTTTCCTGAAGCCGGGGGCTGGCAAGAGCAGGAGACTTTGGATGCTGGGGCTGGTCTGGAGTAAACAGGCTGTATCCTTGCACGGGCACAAAGCACTCACTGTCCAGGGACAGTCGCTGCAGGGTGAAGTGAGCATTTTCATGTCAATGCCACAGAAAGCAGGGCCCAGCCCCCACACCACATTCCTGGCTGGGACAGCCTTTGCCTCCACTTCAGCAGCTCTGGCTCCCGTGGAAGGTGGAGCGGGAGTCCCAAGGGCCATGGATTGTGGGGATTGCTTTTGCAGCAGAGAACATGAGCAAAATGGGGCGTGCTGTTCCCGGGCGGGTGCCGGGGCGGCAGCGGTGTGGGTATATTTAGCCCACGGTTCACACGACATACTTGGAAACAAACACAGCCATTTTCTCAGCAGGCGTCTGCTCTGGATAAATAAACAGGGTTGCAGAGGGGCCAGTCTGGAAAAGCAGAGATAAGCTCCCACTGCTGTTCCATGGCTCCCAGTGACTTTGGCCAGTGGGCACAGTGGGCTGCAGCAAGGCAGGGAGGATGTCTCTCTGTGACTAGCATATGGGAGAGTTGTGTTCGGGGCCACTGGGGACAGGAGGTGGCTAATGTCCTCCACAGAAGGCTCAGAGCCAGGCAGATCTCCCAGTTAGCAAGGCAACCCTCTCAGCTTTCTATTTCCCAACAATCAGAAAACAACAGTAAGGAAACGGGTCTCCAGGGCGTGGATGTAGGGGAGAGGCCCATGGTAGAGTTCCAGCACTGTGGTCTTCTGATCCCCACTGGGGACGACTCCCAAGCACTACTGGGAACAGTCCTTCAAGGACCACTGGGTGTGGTCCAAAAGCCCTCCTACCCCCCCAAAAAAAATGAGTCCTCAAAATGAGCCAAGGCTGTGAGCATTTTCAGAGTCCTGCTTCTAGCAGTCCAGGTGGCACAAGTGGGCTCCACACGATCCAGTATCAAGCCCCTGTGCCTTTGTCTGGGTATCCCTTCCCACTCACCTTCCCTGCACCCATCTTCCTCTGCTAGCCCTCCACTACAACTTATAAGACTCTGCTTTGCTGTCCCAGAGAGCTTTCTGACTTATCCTTCCTTCCTCCCAGATGTGTAGACCTGTGGTGTCTGGCCTGAACCTTTCTAGCCCCGGGCTGGCACTGCAGCTCCAGCATCAAGCAACACACCACACCAGAATGTCTGCTCTAATGTAGCTTCTGCCAGAGCTGGACATTCTCTCCAAGGCTGATACCACCCCAACAGGCAATGCAAAAAACTCTGTACTATTTACATGGTGTGTGGCTGTCTATGGGGTCACACACTTAAAGAATGGACACAGACAATGGTGGGTTTCAAGTGTCTTGGGAGGCAATTAGGGCTAAAAGGTCTAATGGATGCCTGGGGGGAGGTGAAAGGTAAGGGGAAAAGATTCAGGAAGAGCACCCTTGTGAGAAGCGGAGCCAACCAGGCACACTGAATGATGACAGGGTGGAGAGATGACAAAAAATCTGGTAGTGACGCAGCACACTGGACAGAGGTTCTCTGAAGGGAGTCAACGAAGTACCCTGAGTCTGGACTCCCTGGCCTCTTGCACAGCATATTTGCTTGAATACATGAATGATTTCTCATCCTCCTTCCCCACCCAGACTGTGTACCATTCTGTCACCTATTTCCCAGAACCTGGTGCTGTGCCTGGAACACAGCAGATACCTTATTAAATAACCTTAGGTGAACAAGGGAACGGCTAATCAGAACACTTGTCAATAGCCTTCCTTGTTCTGGAGATGTGGAAACAGGGATTCAGCGCTCAGCCACTCACGAAAGTGATGAGTTTGGGATCTCCTGGAGTTCTGTCTCCTGCTCATTCTGACAGCCACCCTCGTCACTTAGTCCTCCCCTTCCTTCCCACAGAGAACCTGGAACTGTGCCCAGGTGGCATCGACTGATGTTTCCTGGGTCCCTGGCCTGCCTGCTGTCCTGGTGGTAAGTCCAGCTAAACTCACATGCAGCTGCTGACCTGTGACCTGCCTGAACCAACAACTGAGTGCCAATATCTTTATTCCAAACTTGAAGGAGTGCTCTGCTCACTTCCACAAGCAGTCCTACTTCTTGTAGGGCACGACTTCAGGCCAGTGATATGGTTCAAGTAGCAGAGAGCCCTGGAATCTGAACCCCAGCACTGTCAGGGTTGAGTACCGCTGGGCTGAGCACCACGGGGGCTGGCTCCCACTGAAGTTAAATGAGAAAGAACTATCATGGCAGGCAGCATGCACTTGTAAAGAGGGAGCTCCTTGTTCTAAGCCCACAGAAATGGGCTCGGAGACATCAAAGCTTGTCCAAAGTCGGGAAGGAAGCCAGTTTTGAGGTGTACCATGGGTAGCGCAAGCCTCTATTCTGGGTAGGGGGCCCTAGTTCCCTGAGGAAGGGAAAAGTATCTCGAGATCAACGGCTGACAGAATATGCTCTGGCCCTCCATCCGAGGAGGGGAACTGGGTACGTACCACAGGAAAAGGATGTGACGAAGCCCGGGAGGGAAAGTGAAACCCTTCCATTCTGACAGCAGTGGGGAACAAGAGCCTTTGCCAGACGGACCTTTCCTTCCTCCAGGGTGACTTGGAGGCCCAGGCCCACTGCTTCCTTCCTGCGTGGTTATTTAGGGAAAGGTAGGTGGAGAAGAGGAAGGGGCTCCCAGCCTGCCCAGAGAAAGTGCCAGGAACCTCGGGACAGTGCCAAGTCCTGGCCTCCTGTTGGCCCTGCACGGGGAGGCCCTGAGTCACTTGCAAAGTCGCGTTCTGGTCCTGGACTCAGTTTCCCTGAGAAAGAGGGCTGAATAGAAAAGCAGGGCCTTGTTAGGCGCTCCCTGGGAGATGTCAGAGAGGGAGAGGGGGCGGGGGACGGGCAAGAGGAAAGGTCTTATCTCTCTCTTGGCAGCAAGCGGCAGGCAGCAACTCGGAAGAAGTGAGGTTTGTGGTTGGAATCCACTTCCTTCGGCCTTCCTGGGGGAGCTGTTGGATGCAGCAATATGAGAAAAGCACAGACTCAGTCTTCCCCTGGGGGAACATGGACCTGGGGAAGCAGAAAGCGGGACGCAGAGATGGCTGAGATCCAGTGGAGTCAGCCAGGCGGTGGGCCTCAACGCAGCCACCAGCTCCACTTCTGAGCCTCAATTTCCCTGGCACTGAATGCACAAGCAGTAGGTGTCAGTACTGGGTGAGACCTTGGTGCTACTGGCTGAGCAGGGTGTTCGGAAGGGACCAAGCCTGGGGTGTGGGAATACTCAGGGGTATCCTCACTTCTTCATCTTTCTCCAGTTCACCCCCACTCACAGCCCCATCAGCTGCCAGCCTCGCCTCCCCCACATCCTCCTCCCCATGAGTTCTAAGAAGCTAAGCCTGACAGATGTGCTCATTTCTCAGAAAAGGAAGTGGTTGTGCCGGGAGGAGATAACACCTCCGCTGGGGAATCGAAAAAGCTATCGGTCCAAGCAGCCCGGCGTGGGCGCTCCACCTCCCCAACTCCGAACCAGAGTGCTGGCTCAGATGCAGAGCGATGACTCAGAAAAGATCTATGGGGGACACAGAGGATCACTTGTAGGGACTCTCACCCTCCTTCCTTGTATGTCCTGGCTGATACTGAGCACTCACTATGCACCAGGCAAAATGCTAAGAGCTTCCTTGGGTATATGAAAACACTTAGTCCTCACAAGAACCCCAGGAAGTATATGTTGCTATTATTCTGAGTTAGAGTTGAAGAAGCAGGCACAGGAAGGTCAAGTCACCTTCCAAAGGTCGTGTAGTTCATAGGAGGGGATTGGGATTTGAATCCAAATAGCCTGGTTCAGGGATGAGAGTAACATTACATAGGTCAGCATGGCTGATCCCGGTACCCCCATATAGTCAGGAGCTCTGTCAGGAGTAAGCCCTGAGCACTACCGGGTGTGGCCCCAAAACAACAAAAAACAAGTAGCCTGGTTTAGAGCACAAGCTCTGAACTGCCCCAGGATGATGCATGTGAAAATTCTTTCCCTGGAATTTGCCTCAGCTTGCTCCTGGCAGCTCATTTGTGGTGACTCCCTATTCCCTTTCAAGTAGATGACCACTGCCCTTTAGGCTTCTCCTGGCATGCAGGGCAGAAAGCACCCAAGCTCTCTGGGGGAAACAAAGTCAGAAAATGCATAGATGTGACCTTCCAACTCGCACATGCAAACTTCCACATGATATAGCAATTCACCCTGACATCCCATCTCCTGAAATGGGGTTCAGAATGGTGGCAGGGCCAGGTTACACAACAGGTCTGCTTTGCCCCAGGTGGTCAGGCTTGACTATATCCAGGAGTTCACGTGCACTCTAGAGCAAAGAGTGTCTGCTTTGTTCAGACACTTGTGGTAAGGGGCTTCCTCTCGCTGGGGCAGAGCACTGCACCTAAGAATAGCAAGAAGGGCTGAGGTAGCAACCTCCAAGCAATGCAGGTCCAGCCTCTGGGGCTATCCCTCTCCCTACACCTTAGCTCCTTTCTGAGAACTATGCCTCAAGGCGCAAAGCAGCCATTCCCTCCTTTCTGCATAAACTGGCCCCACTCCAATACAGGGCACCTGGCAGAGGAGGTAGCATTTCAGCTTTGTAATTAGCTTGCCTGGGGTGAGTCCACACTTCTTGCTGTGGATCTGGATAAGTCTGGGACTTTCCTCATCTATGAGAAAGGAATCATCTCACAGGGCTTCTATTAGTGATGTGATGTGGAAAGCAATTCACCCATGGGAGAGAGGCTATCTAGGTTCTCTCTCATGGACAGGTACTGCAAAGATCCAGTAAGCATTAAGAAAGGGTGAGGGGGGGCCCCGGAGAGATAGCACAGCGGCGTTTGCCTTGCAAGCAGCCGATCCAGGACCAAAGGTGGTTGGTTCGAATCCGGGTGTCCCCCTTGCCTGCCAGGAGCTATTTCTGAGCAGACAGCCAGGAGTAACCCCTGAGTAATGCCAGGTGTGGCCCAAAAACCAAAAAAAAAAAAAAAAGAAAGAAAGAAACGGTGAGGGGACATTCTGGAACAGGTAGCCAGAAATGGGTCTGTTCTCCACAATGCCTGAGAAATCTGTAGAATGCCAGGAAGAGGTTAATGGGCTCCAAGACTAGGTCAGCTCTGGGGAGGGCCAGACCTTGCTTGGTTCTGCTCTGGGGCCTCAACCTCCTCACCCCAGCAACGCCTCCAACTAGCCCAGACAAGTCTCAGGGTATTTCCAGCCACCTTTAACTGATCGGAAATGTTTGGAATTCCACAGCATAAGGGACCAGCCCTGGAGGATTTGGGGGATGGAAGCAAATCCCTATAAGCTCCCCCATTCCACACACACACACACCCCTTCTCCCCATATATCTCCACCTCAGCCCATCAGTCCTCAAAGTGAAGAGCAAGAGGCCTGAGGAAGGGCAGGAGTGATAGCACAGTGGGTAGGGCGTTAGCCAAGCAACTGGTCAGCTGGAGTCCTCAGAGGTGTTGGTGCCCAGGAAAGGGGTCACCTGCAGGATGCAACAGCCAACCGACACTGTCACCACCAGGGGGCCCAGAAATCTTGAGTCATCTATAGTTCACGGAGAACCCCCTCTTTTGCAGATGGGAAATAGACTAAGAGGAGGTGATTGGACTCCTCAGAAGACCTATGGAGCCCTTAAATTTGATTATGCAATGTTAAACCCAGCTCTGTGACTGCCTGCTGAAGGGCACTGGGACCAACTCAGTATCCTCTGTAAGCGAGAACAGCTTCACAGGCTTGGCAATAAGAGTTAAGTGGTCCATGGAAAGCACTCAATAAATGTTATTATTTTGCATAGCTAAAAATAAGTGGCCTCAATTGTGCTTTCCATGGTGTATCTCATTATTTGTAGTCGCAAACATACAAAATAGCTGCGACTATTTACTAAATACCTGCCGGAACACTCGAAACCTCGCTAGCAGATGTTGTCCCCATATTTCTGACGAGGAAACTCAGACTACCTGAGATACCAGTTAATGAGTGCAGATGGAATTCACCAGAACAGGAGAAAAACATACACCTGCTTCTTCACTAGGAGGAGGATACTCCTAAGCTCAGTTCTGAGAGGTGAGCCAGCATGCTGACACCCTCCATTTGCAACTCAGTCTCTGCAAGGCCAATGCCCACTCCCAACTCTGGCTGTTATCCTAGAAACCAAAGTGAGGTCAAGTAGCTTTGGTGAAGCTGCCAGCTGAATTTTCTATGACTGACCATGACCCACTTTGTGGTTTGACCTATGTGGTTTTAAGAAGGACAAGACAAGATGCCCAGCTTAGCCTGAGATATGCATTTATTCCATAAATCTTTACCAAGTGTCCGCTAAATGCCAGACATTGTGCTATGTAATGGTGTTAATACAGTGATGAAATCAGATGAAAATTCCTATCTCGGGGCTGGCAAGTTGGTAAGAGGTAAGGTGTCTGCCTTGTAAGCGCTAGCTAAGGAAAGATCGAGACCGAAGTTTGATCCCCCGGCATCCCATATGGTCCCCTCAAGCCAGGGGCAATTTCTGAGCGCTTAGCCAGGAGTAACCCCTGAGCATCAAACGGGTGTGGTCCAGAAAAACCAAAAACCAAAAACAAAAACAAATTTCTATCATACTAAGTTTACAAATTAATAGGGAAAGTCAGAAAATAAATATATCAGATAATAAACGGCAGAAAAATGGGATAAATGGGGGTTAGAGAGAAATCTGAAAGAGAGCAGGATTAGGACGCATACGTAGAGAAGCTCCCCTTAGAGGAGACTCCGGGAATGAAGGAAGGGGACAGGACCTGCAGGGATGAGGAAAGGCAAAGAGAAGAGCAAGGAAAATCCTAAGTCAGGAACATACTCAGGTGCTGCATAATCAGAGCCAGGAGGTGAAGACATAAGACTAGCAATTCCTTTCTGCTCCACTGTCCAAAAGAATTTCGAATATGACTCTGCTTTTCATCTGCTTCCCTGACTCCATCCTGACTGACCACCAGCTTCCTCCTGAATGAGGACCCCGGAAGGCCATTTAAGGACACGATTTTGTCCTTGAGTGACATGAGAACATGGCAGGGTTCTGGGCAGAGGAGGGACATAATTTGACTTGGGTTGGAACAGGGTCCCTCTGGCTGTCGGGAATAGACTTCCGGAACAACAGTGGAAGTCAACGGCTTGGTGAAAAAGCAAAATGGTCCTACAGGAAAGGGTGGTGTCTTGGTCAGGGTGGTTCAAGGAAGCAGCTGAGCAGTGGCCAGAGTCAGAATTATTTTTTGTTTTTTGTTTATTTGGGGGGGAGTCACACCTGGCAGTGCTCAGGGGTCACTTCTGGCTCCAGGCTCAGAAATCGTTCCTGGCAGGCTCGGGGGACCATATGGGATGCCGGGATTCAAACCACCTACCTTCTGCATGCAAGGCAAATGCTTTACCTCCATGCTATCTCTCCGGCCCCCAGAGTCAGAATTCTTTTTGGAAAAGTGGAGCTAAAAGGAATACTTGATGGGCTGCCAGAATTGCTTACCTCTCTGGTCCCATGTCTCTCATTTACAAAAAGGCAGGGAAAGAGATCTCAGAGAAATCCCCCACCCTCCAGTTGGATTACCATGGGGTCCCAGAGGAAGAAAGACAGATTCATTTCTGATGTCATGGAAGTAAACCTTCGAAGGGTGGATGCCGATGAGAGGATGAAGGAAGGTGGCTGGACAGAGACTAATGGAAGGCAGGGCCTGCCCAAGTTGTGACCACCCAGTTTCGGCAGAACATTGCCAACAAGGCACGTGCAGGGCCACAGGGCTGCCAGGCATGAATGTGTGCAGTCTGTATCAGGACAAAGGGGCTTGAGAGCTTAGTGAACAGATGGTTGAATGAATGAGGCAATGCCAGGAGGCCAGAGTGTATGCAGGAACTCCCCAAGTTCATCCACATGAGTAAGAGACAAGCCGGGCCCAAGGGGATTCCTCTCCTGTCATTTCTTTGGCATTCATTACCTTCTAGGCTGTCTCAAGTTCCCGTTCCTTCTGAATGGGGCACCATGAGATCTGAATTCACTTTAGCACTGAAAGGAAGCAGCACTACACTGCTTAGTCTGGCTACAACTCCATCTTCTTTCTTCTGGCCTTATCCATGTATCATTGCTATTATTACTTAAATTTTTAGACCAGTTGTCTCATTTAGGCAAGTTTAGATTGGCTGAAGAAATACTAGAGTGGATAGGGTGTTTGTCTGCCTATAGTTGATCCAAGCTCAATTCTCATCCCCCTATAGGGTCCCCTGAACACCTCCAGGAGTGATCCCTCAGTGCAGAGTCAAGAGTAAGTAAGCCTTGAGTACCACCAGGTATAACCCCAAAATAATAAAAAGGAAAAAAAGACTTAAAAAGTCTTTGAATCATGTATTAAAACATTTAATAATCATAATACAAATAAAACCAAAACTATTCTTTCTGCATCTTTCCCTTTCGAAGTGGCCAGTAGCTCCATCCTTCCAAGTGTTGCAAGCAATAATATGGAGCCATCTTTAAACACACTCCAGCTCTCACCTGCAGTAAATTCCTTTGTATCTATATAAAAGTCTAGCCTGAATTCCGTGCTGTGCTGTCAGTAGTTCAAGCAAACATCATTTTCTGCCAGTGTCCAGGAGAGTCCTTCTGAAAGCAGTCAGATCCAAATCATCCCCCATGGGAGAGCCTGAGCATATCAACCTCTCAACTGAGTTCACACAAACCATCCTGCTTTACCACTTTCTCTTATGTTCACTGCTGCAGCCACACTCACCTCCTCACACTTCCTCAAACATGTTGAGCACACTTCTCACCCTGGGGCCTCTGCACTTGTTCCCTCTCTCCCATGTCTAGGAGGTTCTTACCAGTTACAAAGTTCACTCCCTCAGGCTGTACAGATCTGTACCTCACATGCCTCCTCCTAAGACCCTTCCCTGTTTATTATTTTTATTTATTTATTTATTTTTGGTTTTTGGGTCACACCCGGGCAGTGCTCAGGGGTTACTCCTGGCTCTATGCTCAGAAATCGCTCCTGGCAGGCTCGGGGGACCATATGGGACGCCGGGATTTGAACCGATGACCTTCTGCATGAAAGGCAAACACCTTACCCTCCATGCTATCTCTCCGGCCCCTGTTTACTATTTTCTTAATGAAAAAAAAATTTAATTGATGAGCCAAAGAGATAGCATGGAAGTAAAGCATTTACCTTGCATGCAGAAGGATGATGGTTTGAACCCTGGCATCCCATATGGTCTCCTGTGCCTGCCAGGGGTGAGTTCTGAGCGCAGAGCCACTCTGAGCACTGCCAGGTGTGACACCCCCCCCCCCCAAATTTAACTGAGTCACTGTAAGATACAGTTACAAAGTTGTTCATGATTGAGTTTTGGTCATACACTGTCCAACACCCATCCCTTCACCAGTATATGCTTCCTACTACTACTACTACTACTACTACTGTGTGTGTGTGTGTGTGTGTGTGTGTGTGTGTGTGTGTGTGTGTGTGTGTGTGTATTCCCGTCCAAGCCCATGTCCCTCCTTCCCTCTTTACCTCTCTTTCCTTCTTTGCCTTTTAGGTACTGTGGTTTGCAGTAATGTTACTGGATGGGTATCATGCATACCACTTTACCTCTTCTTTTCAGCACCCAGTTCTTGTCTAGAGCGATCATTTCCAACTATCATTGTTATAGTGATCCCTTCTCTGCCATAAGTGGACCCTCCCTACTTTTTGGCAAGCTTCCTATCATAGACCAGTCTTCTAGACCCTTGTCTCTTTTGTCTTTGGGTATTAATAGCATAATATTTCTTTGCTTTTTGTATTTTGGGTCACACCTGGCAGTGCTTGGGTTACTCCTGGCTTTGCGTTCAGGAATAGCTCTGGTAGGCATGGGTGACCATATGGGATACTGGGATTTGAACCACCTTCTGTCCGGGTCGGCTGCATGCAAGGCAAATGCCCTACCACTGTGCTATCTCTCTGGTCCCACTATTTTTTTTTTTTTTTTTTTTGGTTTTTGGGCCACACCCGGTGACGCTCAGGGGTTACTCCTGGCTATGCGCTCAGAAGTCCTCCTGGCTTGGGGGACCATATGGGACGCCGGGGGATCAAACCGCAGTCCGTCCTAGGCTAGCGCTGGCAAGGCAGATACCTTACCTCTAGCGCCACCGTGCCGACCCCTCTTTTTTTCTTTTTTTTTTTTTTTTGGTTTTTGGGTCACACCCGGCATTGCTCAGGGGTTACTCCTGGCTGTCTGCTCAGAAATAGCTCCTGGCAGGCACGGGGGACCATATGGGACACCGGGATTTGAACCAATCACCTTTGGTCCTGGATCGGCCGTTTGCAAGGCAAACCCGCTGTGCTATCTCTCCGGGCCCTCTTTTTTTCTTTTTAATCCCACAAATGAGTGTGATTGTTCTATGCCTCTCCCTCTCCCTCTGACTTATTTCACTCAACATAATACTCTCCATATACACCCATGTATAAGCAAATTTCATGACTTCATTTTTCATAGTGAAGACTTTTCCTAATCACTGTCTTAAAAACAAAGATCAAAAGCTGTATAGTTATCCCTCACCCTAATATTAATCTTCTTTTTAGAATGTAATTGCCAAGAAAGCAGCTTATCCTAGGTAGCTAAAATGGTGCTTGGAAGGAAGTAGACAACCAGTATTTGCAAAAAGAATGGACAAAACAAAGATTTATCATTACTATGAACAGAAAATGGGAATCATTTGTCATGAATGGAAATCAAAACACTATTGCTGGGTTTTTTTTTTGTTTGTTTGTTTTTTTAGGTTTTTGGGCCACACCTGGCAATCCTCAGGGGTTACTCCTGGCTGTCTGCTCAGAAATAGCTCCTGGCAGGCACAGGGGACCATATGGGACACCGGGATTCGAACCAACCACCTTTGGTCCTGGATCGGCTGCTTGCAAGGCAAACGCCGCTGTGCTATCTCTCCGGGCCCATTATTGCTGTTTTTTAAGAAGACAGAGATAGACCGGAGCGGTGGCACAAGCAGTAGGGTGTCTGCCTTGCATGCATTAACCTAGGATGAACTGAGGTTAGATCCTCCAGCATCCCATATGGTCCCCTAAGCCAGTAGCGATTTTTGAGCGCTAGCTAGGAGTAACCCCTGAGTGTTACTGGGTGTGGCCTAAAAACCAAAACAAAACAAAAAAGATATATAGCGGGTAAGGAGGTTGCCTCTTATTCAGCCAACCTTGATTCAATCCTTGGCACTGCAAAAGAGCCCCTGAGCAGAGTCAGGAGCAATTCCTGAGTACTGTTGGGTATGGCCCAACCCCCAGCTCGATCACTTTTTTTTTCCTCCTAATACTCAATAGCACATGGTCATGGTCAAATACCTCTTCAAGACATGGTGAGGTCCAGGGCAGGAGAAAGTTCAACTAGTTGGCGACTTGTCCAGACCCATCACACAGATGTCCTCTTGGGACAAATGCAGCTAGGTGGACCGACAAACAGGGCCTTTCTATGGAGCTAGGAACATTCTTCCCCAATCTGGGCATGGAGCTGGGAGCTCCGCAGCAGAGAACAAAGGCCAAAGAGGAGTGTGCCAGGCTGGAGGGGCCTCACGGGGCTGCACCGTGGAGGCCGGGCAGGCACAAACCTGTAGGTGAGGTCCGTGGAGACCAGACAGCTGAAAGCAGAAATAAAAACAGGCGAGCTCCCAAAGGGAGTTTCAATCCTGTAAACAGCAGTAAAGCACGGGGGTTCAGATGCAGAACTGGGGGCGCAGTCAAGCGCAAGGGTTGGATGGGATCTTCCTTCCCTTCTGCGATGACTCGCAGAGGAGCTGCACAGAGGTACTGTTCACCCTGCTGCTCATCACTAGACGCCAGACAGTATGGGAGAAGGGAGTAGCCACGCTCACGGCCCCCACATTGCAGAT
The DNA here is from genome assembly GCF_024139225.1 of Suncus etruscus. Classification (NCBI taxonomy): domain Eukaryota; kingdom Metazoa; phylum Chordata; class Mammalia; order Eulipotyphla; family Soricidae; genus Suncus; species Suncus etruscus. The sequence continues at coordinate 11,365,024 of NC_064856.1, read as the reverse complement.
GGTCTCACCCTGCACCCTCAGCAGCCCCGCCAGCTCCGCCTACCCACACCCTGGAGGCTCTGGTCCCTGAGTGGAGGGGAATAACCCTTTTCCCATCCCACTTAGCAAACATGGCTGCAGGTGCAGGGGGTAAAGCTAGACCTGTTGAAACTGCCAGGCCAGCAATGCCTGAACCACATCTCCATGCTTGGGTGCATGCAAAGAAAAATACCAGGGATTTCCGTTGGTGTTCACCAGATGCAGCTGCCAAGGGAAGGCTGGGACCTCTGAAGGCCTAAGCAAGCAAAGCAGGATGAGTAGCGAGCTGGCTGGGAAGGTGTGGGGTGGACTTCAACATTCTTGCCTGCTTTCCCAGCCTTGAGAACTTCCTTAGATCTCAGAGCATTTTTATCTTTTTGTTCCTGCCAAGGTTTTCCACAGAGGTCTACCCAGCCCCCTTTCCCATTCTTCTAGTACATGTTCCTTATTAAGGAGAGAGAAAGAGGGAAAGAGGGTGAGAGTCAGATAAGAAAAGATTCTGTTTGGAAAAAACAAAACAAACAAAAACCTATTAGTTTTAAATAGAAAATAAAAAGACAAATTGGAAGCTTTGCATTGTCATGTGAAAAAGATCTGGGGTGTGAGAGTCAGTAGATTTAGGAGCAAATCAATTATGTATCCTGGGGTTCATTTTTCCCTTCTGCCAAGTTTGGGGAATGGACCACAAAGTCTCTAAGGACCTTTCTTCAACTCCAAGGTGCTAGGGCCTATCCCAAGGGTTGCCCATACCCCCCTCAGGGGAGAAGTGGGGTGTCAGAAAAAAAAATAAGTTCTCTTGGGAGCTAAAAGACCTGTATTCTGGGGCTGGAGAGATAGCATGGAGGTAAGGTATTTGCCTTTCATGCAGAGAAGGTCATCGGTTCAAATCCCGGCACCCATATGGTCCCCCGAGCCTGCCAGGAGTAATTTCTGAGCAGAGAGAGCTAGGGGTAACCCCTGAGTGCTGCCAGGTGTGACCCTAAAACCAAAAAAAAAAAAAAAAAAAAAAAAAGACCTGTATTCTAATCCCAGCTTTGCTGTTTATTAGTTCACCTAGTCAGCCTGTCAAGTCATGTCATCACTGAGTCTCACTTTCTGCACACTTGAAGCAAACATTTGAATGCCACTGATACTCATCACTTTCAGCACATCCCTGCATCTGCCTGCATTTTACCTGGTATTACCCCAATGTGCAGACCCTATAAATGAAATATGGGGGAGGTTGGGTTCAAATCAGGTCTGTGTGTTCTTCTATTATAGAATGTGGGTGCTGGGGCCAGAGCCATAGTATAGCTTTCCCTGCATGCAACCATCTGGGTTTGTCCCTGGGCCCTATATAAATTCCCCAAGCCCTACCAGGAGTGATTCCTGAGGATAGAGCCAGGAATACTGAGCACTGAGCCTGAGCACTACCAAATGTAGCCCCCAAACAAAACAAAACAAAAATGTGGATGCTGGACTATCATAGATAGACAGTACAGTGGGTAGGGTGCTTACCTTGCATGTGGCCAGTCTCTGGCACATATATGATCCTTTGAGCCCATGCTCTCTGAGTACAGTTGAGTATGCTCTGAGCATAGTCAGGCCTGGCCCAAACACCCTCCTCTCCTCAGCCACCACCACCAAAAAAGGGAAAGAAATGTGGATGAGATGATGTAAATCCAAAGATCACAATTTCCTCCATGGTAAGAGGAAGCTCTCTTCTGACTGGGAATGTGGCTCCACTTGCATGTATGAGATAATGGGCAGAATCTTCGAATCGTGCAGTGGGGGAGAAGAAGGAAGATGTCTTTTTCCTCCTAGCCTAAGCAGAAGCTCAATACATGGGCATCAAGACGTACCTGCTAATTAGTCTATACTATCTGTAACTGAAGCCTGGGCTCCCCCAAACTCAAATCCCAGTGGAAACTGAAAGTTATAATATTTCAGAATTATCACAGCTCCATTTCTCAGCTCTTCTTCTTTTGCCTTTTGGACCACACCAGCAGAGCCCAGGGGCCCTCCCAGGTCAGGTCTCCGGGCGACTAGGCAGGGTCTGGGATGAAACCCAGGGCTTCCTCATGCAAAGCAGTGTGTCTCTCTATGCTTTCTCCTTGCTTCCAGTCTCTTCCTTTGGACATCCTTTCAGATTCCCTTTGCCTGGAGCTGGCAAGTACAATGGCCAAGTTGCTCTCCCCTCAAAGGCCACGGAGCAGGGCATGGGGAGGTATTTGAAAATCATGCCACTTATTTACCGGCCAATCTTGAGCCTGTCACTTAATTCTGAATCTTAGTGTTCACATCTTTTCCTTTTTTTGGCTTTTGGGCCATACCCAGTGACGCTCAGGAGTTATTCCTGGCTCTGCGCTCTGAATTTGCTCCTGGCTAGGGGGACCATATGGGGTGCTAGGGGAATGAACCACGGTCTGTCCTAGCCTAGTGAGTGCAAGGCAGACAGACGCCTTACGCCCTGCACCACTGTTCTGGCCCGTGTTCACATTTACAAAATAAGCATAATACATACTCTAGAGTGCTCCATAAATGTTTTGTACTATTAAAACATGTTATGAAGCCTTTTTTCTTTGTATCTCTAACATTTGTAGGTGATTCCATTTAGTTTCATGGTCAAAGTTGTTAAGAGGTAGGCCTGTATTTCTCTTTTCTTCACTGGAGCAGTAAACACATGACAGGTGTTCAAAGAGCATGCTATAGACTGGGAGACAGGTCCTTTCTGAGGCATTATCAGCGGGGCAACTGTCAAAGAGCAGCTACCAACCCACAGCCATCACATGGCAGCACAAGCTTCAGTTTCCCTGTGCTAAGCAGTAGGGAAGTACAGATGCAGGGGAGCATAGGGTAGTGCTGGCGTGTGTGTGTGTGTGTGTGTGTGTGTGTGTGTGTGTGTGTGTGTGTGTGTGTGTGTGTGTGTGTGTGTGTGTGTGTGTGTGTGTGTGTGTGCGCGCGCGCGCGCGCGCGCGCGCGCAGGGAGCTATAGGCACCCTTAGGCACCCTTTCCTAAGAGTGTGAAATGAAGAAAGCAGACTCACTCTAGTGCGGGTACCAAACAATACAGAAAAGTAGGTGAGGCAGAGAGCCAGGAGAACCTACAGATTCTGGCGTGATAAAAGATTTTGCATCTAACACACTAGATTTGGATCCTATCCTTATTAGTATTTGACTTTAGGCTTACAATTTAAATAGTCTTAACCTTAATTTTGGGGGGCAATAGGGACAAAAAAAAGTTTCCTACACAGGATTATTAAGAGGGTAAAAAAAAAAAAAGAAAAAAATGTACCGTGGGGCCAGAGAGATAGAATGGAGATAGGGCATTTGCTTTGCATGCAGAAGGACAGTGGTTCAAATCCTGGCATCCTATATGGTCCCTCAAGCCACCCAGGAGGGATTTCTTTTTTTTTTTGTTTTTGTTTTTGTTTTTGGGCCACACCCGGCGGTGCTCAGGGGTTACTCCTGGCTGTCTGCTCAGAAATAGCTCCTGGCAGGCACGGGGGACCATATGGGACACCGGGATTCGAACCAACCACCTTTGGTCCTGAATCAGCTGCTTGCAAGGCAAACGCTGCTGCGCTATCTCTCCAGGCCCCACCCAGGAGGGATTTCTGAGTGTAGAGCCAGAAGTGACCCCTGAGAGCACTGCCGGGTGTGACCAAACCCCCCCCCCCCACACAATGTACCACAGGACCAGTGAGGCAGTACAGCAGGTCCAATCCCCAGCATTGTATATGATCTGCTGAGCCAGTAGCGATCCCTAAGCACAGTAGGATGTGGCCAAAAAATAAAAACCAAACAATCCCCCCCAAATCATATATACTTGATAGTACTTTGCATATGGTAATGACATACAAGAAATGGCAGCAACAAGAACCAGTCATTTATGGTTGTAAATAACTGAGGCTCTGAATGAAGAAAGTTCATTCTCCACCCCCCCCCTCTCTCTCCCTACCTCCCTCCCTCCCCATTCAGAAATAGCTCCTGAGAGGCCAGAGAAATACTACATGGGTTAAAGCATTTCAATTGTATGCATCTAACTCTCATTAGAATCTCCAGCAGTATATTGGGACTGGAGCGATATAGCACAGTAATAGGGTGTTTGCCTTGCATGGGGTGACTCAGGACGGTCTTGGTTCAATCTCTGGTGTCCCATATGGTTCCCAAGCCAGGAGCAATTTCTGAGTGCATAGCCAGGAGTAACCCCTAAGCGCCACTGGTTGTGGCCCAAAAACCCAAAACAACAAAAAATAGAATCTCCAGCAGTATATATAGTCTCTTCCCCCACCTCAGAACAATGAAAATGATCATAACAATGAAAAAACAGCAATACCCAACCTCTTAGGAAGCAGCTCGATCAGTTCACACATGGGGCTCAGATCAGATAGATGTGGCCACTCAGCCTCCTGACAGCCTGTTCTTTTGGTCAGTTATTTGCTGAGATAATCCATCTCTGATGGATTCTAAGATCGTCTTACTCTTACTGAGAGAGGGCCAAAGGTGTTTTTTGAGAGCATAGGTGAAAAAGGACTCAAACCTGGGTTGAAATTCCAGTTCAGACAGTTCAGAGGAGCTTAGGTCAAGGACCATACTAGAATTTCTATTTTCTCAACCACGAACCTGCCTTGCTGAGTAGCTGATAAAGTGCCTGTGCTTGGGCACAAAGTAACAATTTCACTCACTAAATGAAGGTATTATCTTTATCCAGGATCTGGCACTGGGAGGTACTCACGAAATGTGCTGAATCAAATCGGGGTCCTTGGGATGGTGTGAGAGAACATACGCTCATGTAAACCAGGTCTGGTCCACCTAAATCTGAACTATATCAACTCTGGCCTTTGCAGTTTTACTTCTAGGGAATTATCCCCCATTACAGGATATATTGGCCATATTCCCACATGGACCAAATGCATTTGTTCATATATTAAGTATTATAATTGTAAAATAGGGAGAAGTGTCTATCAATAGAAACTATTAAACAGTAAACAGGATCACAGGATACAATGGAGCTGTGAAGAATGATTTAAAAGGCTTCAGATTGGGCCGGATAGCACAGCAGTAGGGCATTTGCCTTGCACGCCACCGATCAAGGACAGTGGTTAGAGTCCCAGCATCCCATATGGTCCCCTGAGCCTGCCAGGAGCCATTTCTGAGCGTAGAGCCAGGAGTAACCCCTGAGTACTGCCGGGTGTGACCCAAAAACCGAAATAAAAAGACATCTTACAAGCAAAACTGGAAACAGTCTTGGGATAGTCTAAATATTTTGATATGATAATTTTAATCATAAAATTAAAGTGTTAACATAAACTATCTTGTACCATTACTTAACTTCAATAATTATCAACTTGGGAGCCAGAGCTATAGTATAATGGGTAGGATGTTGCTTTGCCTGTGGCTGGCTGACCTAGGGTTCAATCCCTGGAACCCCATATAATCCCCAAAGCCAGTCAGGCGTGATCCCAAAACAGAGCCAGGAGTAACTCTGGTTAGTAAGCACTACCAGGTATGGCCCCAAACAAAACAAACAAAACAAAAATAATGACCAACTTTGTGCCAATCTGACTTCACCCATTCCCCATGTACTATCCTTCAGTCCTGTGTTATAGTGGTCTTTTTTTTTTTTTTTTTTTGGGTACTAACTGACAATTCATAGGAGCTACCCTAGTTCTGTGATCAGGGTTGCTTCTGGTCCTGTGCATGGGGGAACCATTTGGTGTTGGACACTGAACCCAATAGTCTGATATGCAAAGTATGCACTCAGTTTGTTAACTCTCCGTCTAAACATCTGTATTATTAATAATAATAACAATAATAGTATTATTATTTGGTTTAGGGGGCCACACCCAACGGTGCTCAGGGGTTATTTCCTGGCTCTAGGCTCAGGAATCACTTTTAGTGGGCTTAAGAGACCATATGGGATGCCAGGATAGAACCCTGGTTGCCTGTATACAAGGCAAATATCCTACCCATTGTACTATTGCTCTGGCTCCCATCATCTGTATTATTCTGAAGCAAATTCCAGATATAGGTCAATGTAAATTCTTTTTTAGGGGGGCCACACCCAGTGGCGCTCAAGGATCATGTTTAAAACCCCTTCTAGGGCTGGAGAGAGAACATGGAGGTAAGGTGTTTGCCTTGCATGCAGAAGGACGGTGGTCCGAATCCCTGTGCCCCAGCCTGCCAGGAGTGATTTCTGAGCGTAGAGCCAGGAGTAACCCCCTGAGCAATGCTGGGTGTGACCCAAAAAAACCAAAAGTAAAATAAAATAAAACTAGAAGGTTTTTTTGTTTGTTTTGTTTTGGTTTTGGGTCACACCCAGCAGTGCCGGGATTCGAACCACTGACCTTTTGCATGCGAGGCAAGCACCTTACCTCCATGCTATCTCTCTGGCCCTAGAAGGGGTTTTAAACAAGATAAACTCAGGGGCCAGAGAGATAGCATGGAGGTAGGGCATTTGCCTTGCATGCAGAAGGATGGTGTTTCCAATCCTGGCATCCCTTATGGTCCCCTGTGCCTGCCAGTGGCGATTTCTGAGCGCAGAGCCAGGAGTAACCCCTGAGCACTGCTGGGTGTGACCCCAAAAACAAACAAACAAACAAACAAACAAAAACATGATAAACTCTCCCCATACAATGGGGTAACTTTGTTCAATATAAAATATTAATTTGGGGGAATGGGGAATTAATTTGAAGCATATAATAAGCTCTAAGTACAACGCAAGTCATAAATAATCTAGATCTACAGAGTTTTAAAACCTTCAGAAATAAAAGGTATTCCACCAAAAATACTATGGTTGATAAAGGAGACGATTCTAGATTGATTTAGGACTTGAAAATACATACAAATTAGGGCCAATGAAAAAAATTCTTATTTTGTCAACAAAGCATAACAACTGTAAATTACAGAAGACTCCACTGCATTAAACTTAAGAAATTCTAGTCATCAAAAGACATGAAGTTAAAAGATACCATGAGAGTCTATATTTAAAATCATGTAGACAAAAGATTTATATTTATAATATACAAAGATATAAATTCCTAAAAATCCATAAGAAAAAGCCAAATCACAAGAATATAACAAATGTTAACAGATATTTTACAAAAGAGGAAACATGAATGGTCACATATGTAAGGAAAAGATTCTCAACTCTACTCGTAATCTGAGAAATGCAAATTAAAACCACAGATACCCGTCTTACAATCAAGCTCTATAAAAATTTAAAAGCCTGACCATATAAAGTATCAACAAAGATATAAAGCAACGGAAACTCATGGGCTGCTAGCAGCAGCATAAATTCTTACAACCGCAGAGGTAAACAACCGCATTACCTCCCATCAAGCATTTCTACTCTTGGGTAATAGATTCTCCAAGAAGGATTCTCAAAGTGTGATCCAGGGCCTAGACTTGCATCTGGGAACTTGTGAAAAATGCAAATTCTAAGAGTGGTAACCCAGAATCAAGCCCTGTGAGAGAGTCCAGTAATCTATGGTTTAATATGCCCATCAAGGAAGACAACAAGTTAAAGTCTTTTGAAACCACTGTTCTAAAAACACTCTTGAACATGTGCAAGCACAGGAGACAATATTCAAGGCTGGGCGCAACCCTTGAATACCACCAGGTATGGTGCAAAAAGAAAAAAAAGTGCAAAACCACATTGTTTGAAATCATAAAAATAAGGATCAGCTACAGACACTAGAGTTGATAATAATAGGGGCCAGGTGCCGAAGTGATAGCACAATGATAGGGCATTTGTTTTTGCACGTGGCTGACTCAGGAAGGGTATGGGTTCAATCCCCAGCGTCCCATTTGGTTCTCCCAAGCCAGGAGATTTCTGAGCGCAGAGCCAGTAATAACCCTGAACTCCACAGGGTGTGGCCCAAAAAGAAAAAAAAGGGGGGGGGGGTAGAGAGATAGCACAGCAGTAGGTGTGTGTGGCAGACCTAGTAAGACTGGAGTTCAATCCTCGGTATCCCATCCCATCCCATCGGATCCATCCCTGAGCCTGCCAGGAGCGATTTCTGAGCTCAGAGCCAGGAGTAAAACCTGAGCACAGGGTGTGGCTAAAAACAACAACAAAAAGAATTGATAATAACTTAAGTAATCATAGAAAGATGGGAAAATGAACAAATTATAGTTACACAATGAGTTTCACAATGATGGGTAAAAAATAAAAATGCAAATGAAAAAACAAATATTTAGCTAAAAATTGTTTTGACATTCTGTGATTTGCAATACTATTAACAATGGTTTCTTATGCACATAATTCTAATACCACACCCATCACCTCTTCCCTCCCTAATGACCCCAATGCCCTTTTCTCCTCCAGAGCCACCATGAACTCAATTTTGTTGATCAGTTTTCCAGCTGTGTGGCCTTTGTCCTTTTTATTACCTATCTGAATACCTTAAGTCCCACATATGAGATAGATCATAAGTCCCACATATGAGATAGATCACACACACACACATACACACACACACACACATAGACACACACACACACACAGACACACACACACACACCCCTACCTCCCTTCTTGATCCTTTCATCTGGGTGGATTTGGGCATTTATACTTGGCTATTAGTACTAAGTTCAGTAATTAACTTAGGTGTGCATATGTCCTGTCAAATTAAAAATTTTCTGTTTGGAGGAATAGATGCCAAGAAGTGGTATCATATCATAGTTCTATTCCTTTTTTTTGGTTTTTGGTTTTTGGGTCACACCCAGCAACACTCAGTTACTAAGTTGCTCCTACCTCTGCACTCTGCACTCAGGAATCGCTCCTGACAGGCTCAGGGGACCATATGGGATGCTGGGAATTGAACCACCATCTGGGTCAGCCACGTGCAATGCAAATGCCCTACCGCTGTGCTATTGCTATGACCCTCTATTCTGTTGTTTGGTTTTGGTTTTTGGGCCACACTCGGTGACACTCAGGGGTTACTCCTGGCTATGTGCTCAAAAATCACTCCTGGCTTGGGGGACCATATGGACGCCAGGGGATCGAACAGAGGTCTGTCCTAGGTCAGCCACGTGCAAGGCAAACACCCTACTAATGCGCCACCATTTCGGCCCCTCTATTTCTATTTTTTAAAAAGAGATGGCCATGTTGTATTTATTTATTAGAAGGAAGAGGCTCTATCCAATTATGCTCAGGGCTTATTCCTGGCTTTGTGCTCAGAGACACTGCTGGTGGACTTGAGGGACTGTACAGGATGCAGGGAAACAAACCTGAGTTGGCCACATGTAAGACAAGCACTCTACCTGCTGTACTGTTACACTAGCTCCCTCCATGTTGTATTTAATTGGTTTAAAAGCTTTCTGAAGAGGGCCTGAGTGATAGAAAAGCGGAGAGGGCACTTGCCTTGCATGAGGCTGACCTGGATTTGATCCCAGCCAACCCATATGGTCCCAGAAGCCTGTCAGGAGTGATTCCTGAGCCCAGAGCCAGGAGTAACCCCTGAGTGCTTGGCCGGGGTTGGCCCCAAAATGAGACAAACAAAAACAAAAACAAAAAAGCTTTCAGAAGAATACTATACATATGGAGTAAAACTGTTTTTAAGGGGTTCTCCTGAGTGGCGCACAGCGGGTGTAGGGGCCACTTCTGATATTTGTTCAACCAGGTCCACAGTTCAATGTGAGGTCCCGAAGATGTAGTGTTGCTCAGGCTCTGCAGCTCCTATAAGGTCTGCCTTGGCAGTGCTCACAGATATACTAGGGGTGCTTGGCAGTAAGGAACCGTGTGGTACTGGGGAAAGGAAAGGCATGTCCGATCTCTCTAGTTTCATAAAACTATTTGCTTAAATTTTATTTTAATTTATTTAAGATTTTAGGCTATCCCTGGTAGTGCTCAAGTGTTTTTCCTGGCTTAATGCTCTGGGTTTGTTCTGGGGACCATGTGGAGCTGGGGATCCAGACTGGCGCTCCTGCATGCAAAGTATCATTCTAGCTCAGTGAGCCATCTCCCAGGCACTCTTTTTCTTTTTGAGAAAAGGCAAGGGATCAGCCAGAGATGTAGTTCCATGATAGAGCAAACACTTGCTATGCATGAAGCTCTGAGCTTGATCCCTGGCACCAGATTAAAGAATATTTTTTTTTAAAGGCAAGGGAATGATAAACACAAAACTCAGGAAGGAGAATGAGTTGGTGGTGTTTTGTGATTGGAGAGGCAGGGGGGGGGGCCTCTAAAGAGTTTGTAAATATTCATAAACATTTAATTTCTTAATGTGGGCGATGTTTGCAGATGATTATTTTATTCAAAGTTTACATTCACATTTGGAATTCTGCTTATTCATTATTCATTTCTTTTTTGAAAGGTATGGGAACACTATTTGACACCAGAATTGTAACCACTAACTCTGGCTGCTCATATGGTGCCCAAAGGGTTAAGCTCTTTCTCTGCCAGTGGGAGGGAGGGCAGGCGGCAGCTGGGGCACAGTGGGAGTCCCTGGCTCCAGCTGGCTCCAGCCTGGCTCCGCCTGGATCAAGCACCACACCCAGGAACTGGCACCTGTGAGGGGGGCCTCTGGACAGGTGGCACCTGCAGCCTTTGTGACCTTATACGCGGGAGGTTAGGCCTCATCAGCCGGGCTGGTGGCCTCCCATCAGCGTCCCTTCATCTGGGAAGAAATGAGCTGGTGGCAGGTTGGAACTGGCGAGATGGGAAGAGAGTGACATGGGGGTGGGGAAGGAGCTGGGTGGGCTGGGTTTAGATACCAGGGGAAGCTGCTGGGATTAGCACCTGCTGAGAATGAGATTAAGTTTCTTGGGACAGGCTCATCTATCTAATGCTCTCCCCCCAAACTGTCTCCCTGTGGCTTTTCTCTGCCAGACAGATGGTGTCTGAGTCGCCTCTTAGAGTGTGGTCTCCTGAAGGGTATGGCGGAGCAGGGACCCAAAGCTTTGTTGGTCATGGAATCCCTTGCCTTCCACAATAATAATGACCAGAATCAACTCTTAATGGTTCTTACTATGCTCCAGGCACTGTCCTCAAGCCTTCACACACATACTCCCACCTAGCATTCACAGCATCCAACTGCCTATCATCTAAAGAGCAGATTTACATTTGAGTAAACTGAGGCTTGGTCAGGCTGACTGCTCACTTAGAGTTGAGCCATCTTGGAACAGAAGAGACATTGAGATTCCACATCCCTTGCAGGAAACTATTATAGACCAAGGCATTTTTTAATCTTCTCACTATATGTCAGCAAGCTCCTTCCAGTTGCTCAGACCAAATAAATGCCTGGATCTGCTTTCTGTCTTTCTCACACACACCCACACACACTTTAAATCGTCATGAGCAAAGACAGTTGGTCAGAGCTTCCCACAAACCACTGCTTGCCATTCAGCCACACCTCCATCCTGATACAAACTGCCATCAACTACACTGCCCAGTTTCTTACTGGTCTCCTGCTCCTACCTTTGCTCAGTGAGAATAAGAACTTGGGTTTAGGGGCCCGCAGAGATAGCACATCGGCATTTGCCTTGCAAGCAGCCGATCCAGGACCAAAGGTGGTTGGGTGTCCCATATGGTCCCCCATGCCTGCCAGGAGCTATTTCTGAGCAGACAGCCACGAGTAACCCCTCAGCACCGTCGGGTGTGGCCCAAAAACCAAAAAAAAAAAAAAAAAGAACTCAGGTTTACTCACACTGTATGCCCAACCTAGAGCTGATTAGCTGACACAAGGCACTCAATAAATATTTGTTAATGAGCAAATGGATGAATGACCAGTGTCTCTCAGGAAATGACTCAGATTCAAAGGGGGAAGAAGACCTTCCTGAGTGCCTTTGGTTTTCTCAATCCTGATGACCTTCGGTAGCCCCAGGGGAGGGGTCAATGTCCTTCCCTATTATGAAATAGACAGGGTACATAGTATCACGACTGTGTCATCCACTTATGCCTATGTTCATGCGCACATGTGGACGGGGGAACTGGAGTGGCTGCTTCAGAGAAGGAACGAGAATGGGCAGTTGGATCACAAGTCTGGTAAATTCTTGGGTACTTGTTTCCAGGTAACTGTCCTCTTATCTGTGCAACATAAATATTTTAGCTTGTATTCTGAAAAGTCACTGGAAGGCCTTAAACTGAAGAATGTGACTTCAGTTTCAGGAAGACATTTAACCTTTTTTTTTTTTTTTTTTTTTCATTTTTGCAATGTTGGGGAATGAATGTTGGGTCTCACGTATGCAAGGTGGACAATCTACCACTGAGATACATATTTCTATTTTAGAAGCAGCACAGTTGTTAAAATGAAAAGATCAAAGGTCTTTGGCAAGGGCAGAAGCCAGGAGGTTACTACTAATGACCAGGTCAGAAGAGGGTAAATGAAAAACAGCGATTGATTGATAATTGTATCCTCTCACATGTTACTTTGCAGCCTCATACCACCAGGCTACTTCCCTGCCCAAATATAAAAAATCCAACAGCACATGCTAAGGAGGACTCTGCTCAGAGGTTTCTAAGATGAATACTGTGCCTCATTAACCCCACCAGTCTGGTGAATGAATTCTAGCAGTATACATATTCCATAGGGAAATAGAAACTCTGAGAGGCAGTTACTAGGTATTCTGACACAGAGATTGTTGTCAGAACCTAAAGTGAGTCTTACCACCTGAACTGGCTGTTTCTTGGCAGTGTTCACCCACAGCTTATCTAGGATCCTAAGTCCAGCTCCAAACCCATCCTTTCTAGCAAGGCTTCCCCAACCTTCTCCAAGATTACCTCTCTTTTGAGAACCTGCAAGGCGAGCACTTACTCGCACTCTTTAGTTTTGTTGTTTTACTTGCACTCTTGAATGGTTTAGGGTACTATGGAACATTCCAAGGACCCCAGGAGTTAGACCTTGGTGACATCACTTTTTTTGTTTTGTTTTGTTTTTTGTTTTTGGGTCACACCCAGCAGCGCTCAGGGGTTACTCCTGGCTCTATGCTCAGAAATCGCTCCTGGCAGGCTGGGGGGACCATACAGGATGCCAGAGATTGAACCCGGGTTCATCTTGGGTCAGCTGCGTGCAAGGCAAATGCCCTACTGCTGTACTATTGCTCCGGCCCCTCATATATATTCTTATTACCTTCTTTAGATTTTTTTTTGGGGGGGAGGGTCACACCCAATGGCACTTAGGAGTTACTCCTGGCTCTGTGCTCAGAAATCGCTCCTGGCAGGCTTGGGGGACCATATGAGATGCCAGATTTCGAGCCACCATCCGTCTGCATGCAAGGCAAACGCCCTATTTCTCCAGCCCCCCTTTCTCTCTCCCTCCCTCCCTCCCTCCCTCCCTCCCTCCCTCCCTCCCTCCCTCCCTCCCTCCCTCCCTCTCTCTCTCTCTCTCTCTCTCTCTCTCTCTCTCTCTCTCTCTTTCTTTCTTTCTTTCTTTCTTTCTTTCTTTCTTTCTTTCTTTCTTTCTTTCTCACCCACGCCTGGCAATGCTCAGGGCTTACTCCTGATCCTGTGCTTAAGGAACCATGTGTGGTACAAGGAATCAAACTCAGGTCAGCCATGTGCCCTATCTGCTGTTCTATCACTCTGATTCTGATCCCCCTGCTCTGAATCTTAGCTGCCTTTTTGTCCCCTTAACCAGATTCTAACTGCCTTAAGGTCAAACTCCACAAAACAATTGCCGTATTAATTGGCCTGAGCCTAGGATTTAGGCAATGAAAATTAAAATGACCAGGAAGAGCCAGATAGATAGCATAGTGAGTAGGGAGCTTGCCTTGCATGTAGTCAACCCAAGGTTTGATCCTCAGCACCCCCATATGATCCACCAGGAGTAATTCCTATGTGCAGAGCCAGGAGTTCCCCCTGAGTATCATTGGGTGTGGCCCCAAACAAAAACAAACCAAAAGAGACAAAGATTTCTCACTATTGGTCACAGGGATAAATGAAGGATTTGGGGTGAGGGTAGTGAGGTCCTGTTAAGACCCTCTATGCCAATGGTGCACTCCCTTACTTATGAAGTCTCAATGACAGTTTTCTTTGAGAAAATACTTCTCTGGCTCTTAAAAGTAGGAGCACTATTATAGTGAAGATGCAAGAACAGGTGAAATGCACAGACCCCAACCTTGAGAGACCCCAACCTTGAGAGACGTACAGAGCGGGAAAGAAGCGACAATGATTTTCAGTTCCCGTTAATGTGTCTGAAGCAGCAGCTGATTCAGCTAGATGATGTCACCTTTCCAAACCTCCTGACCAGCAGCTGAGATGGTAAAAGCAGGAAACTGGGGCTACTCAGCTGGCTAAGTTCAAACATGACTTTAGCAAAGGCGAATCCTAAACTCTGGAGTATTTTCCTGCAGATAAGCTAAAGTTACTGGGAAGACTCCCATTCTGAGATGCTCCCTATCTCCCATTTTGCTAAGCAGCTTTCTGCAAATTCCACACTAATAAGGCTTCACTTATTCTGAGGGTGCAGCAGAAGCAGCAGCCTAGTTCTGGAACCAGATCCACCTGGTTCTGATGCGGATTCTACTATATGAGAGCTGCAGGACCCTGGACATGTAACTATCTCTCCAAACTTTAATTACCTCATTGGCAAAGAAAGGTCAATAGACCAGTTACCACCTAGAAGGGATGGAAGAACTAACTGAAAAAAATGCATATGGAATCCCTGAACGGGGATAAGTTTCCCTTTATATTTCCTTTGCAGCTTTGTGAGGGAGGTACAACAGATCGTCTTCACTTACAACAAAGGAAAACAAAGCCCAAACTATGCCCACCAATGTCAGGCTGAAAACCTGGGAGACCCCTAAACTCTAAGAACTGAGTTCAATTTCTGCCTGCTCTCCTATTTGCCTGTACTCTTTCAGCATGAATGTCACTTCCTTGACCTCCCAACATAAAGATGACTTTTTAGAGACTCCATTAAACACTTTCACTTTCTTTGTCACATTTACTCCTTCACCAGAAATCATCTTGTTTGTTTCTTGTTTGTTTCTTCATTTTAATGAGTTTGAGCAATCTCCTTGACTACCTTGCTTGTTTTGGGCTATATCCAGCAGTGCTCAGAGGTTACCTTGGGCTCAGTGCTCAGAGATAACTCCTGGCAAGGCTCAGGGGACCATGCAGTGCTGAAGATCAAAGCCTGGTTACCTGCAAGTAAGGTAAGCACCCTTCCTGTTATACTATCTATCTGGTCTTCCTTGACAATGTTTTTCATGACATAACTCTGTCTCTTAGCCTAGGCCCTAGCACAAACGCTGCTCAATGAATATCTACTGAAGCACCAAATGAATGAATGAATAAATGCACCTGGGATAGTTAGAGGTTAGAAACCCAGCCTTGCTCCCACTCTCAGTTCAAGGTCTGGCTACCAACATGGCCACTGCTTGCTACCTGGGAATCAGTGAATTGACAGCTATCTTGAATGGGCCAGGCCTGGCAATGAAGACTCATTTCCTGGGACAAGCAGAACAGATAGACTCAGAATCCTTGGCTCTCAAGGAACCCACAAACCTGACTCCTGCTTTATCATCTGATAACTGAGTCCATTTTAAACTCCCAATGAAGCTCCCACTGCTTATAGGTTTTTGCTCCTTCCTTTTTTGTTTTTGTGACCACACCAGGTAGTGCTCAGAGGTTACTCCTGGTTGAGCTCTCAGGGATTCTCCTGACAGGGTGCAGGGGACCATAGGGATGCCAAGGATTGAACCTGGACTGGCTATGTGCAAGGCAAGCAACCCACAAACTGTACAGTTACTCTGGCCTCTGCTTGTGGGTATTTCTTGAAAGTCAAATGCAGCCTGTACATTCAGCTCAAATGGACTCGTGCCTCCCTGTATGGGATCACTAGCCCCTCAACTTCTGTGATTAAGTCCCAGCAGTGCAAATCTTACTTCCTCTGTGAAGTGCTTCTCTTATTTGGCATCTAGCATTTATTGTTGGTTTTCTTAAGATCCAGTTTCTTGTGAAAGGAAAACATTCCTACTTAGTAAGACTTGGTAGGTTGCTCTTAAAATTACAGAACATTGTCATCACTGATTTTTTTTTTTTTTTTTTGGTGGTTTTTGGGTCACACCCGGCAGTGCTCAGGGGTTTTTCCTGGCTCCGTGCTCAGAAATTGCTCCTGGCATGCACGGGGGACCATATGGGACGCCAGGATTCGAACTGATGACCTTCTGCATGAAAGGTAAACGCCTTACCTCCATGCTATCTCTCCGGCCCCAGTCATCACTGATTTCTATGGAATCACTTCTGAGTGTTGCCAGAGTAACCTGCCCCAACCTCAGTAACCATACCAAATAGTAATACTCTACTGTAGACAGTGGAGGAACTGGAGTATCTCCTCTCTTTAATTTATGTGGAAGTGTCCTTAGAGCAGAACTGGGTTTTCAATGATGGAATCCTAATAGTCCTGGGGAAAACTCTCGCTGAAACAAAGATGACTGGACCAGAGAGAGCTGGAGCAAGGGCTGGGCTCTCTTTTGAACTGGCCCCTCTGTAAAATAAGAAGAGATCATCTGCCTCAGCCCTAGATCCTAACACACACAGATGAAACCAGAAAGTTCTGGACTACCATGCCCAGATCTGAATAATCCCAATATCATACACATAAAAAAGGGAAATTTTGTTGTTGGACCCTACCCAGTGATGTTCAGGAGTTACCCCTGGTGGTTCTGAGACAATATGGGATACTGGGGACCAAAGCCAGATTGGCCACATACAAGGCAAACACCTATCTACTGTACTACTGTTCAGGCTCTTACAACTGAAATTTTAAGAAACCACCATTTTCAAGAATCTGAACTTAATTTAGCATGATTATAAACAAACAAATAAGTCCAAAACCAAAGAGCCTCATGCGGACCATTTGTGTGAACTAACCTTAGCATCAGTTCTTGTTCTAGCCACATTTTCCTCCCATTAAAATCACCTAACAATCTTATTCTTTTGATTACATGTATTTTTCTTTCTTTCTTTTTTTTGTTTTTTGGGTAACACCCGGCGGTGCTCAGGGGTTACTCCTGGCTGTCTGCTCAGAAATAGCTCCTGGCAGGCACGGGGGACCATATGGGACACCGGGATTCGAACCAACCACCTTTGGTCCTGGATCAGCTGCTTGCAAGGCAAACACCGCTGTGCTATCTCTCCGGGCCCTACATGTATTTTTCTAAGTTGCCTCCTATTCTTATAAAACAGATGTTTCAATTTAAAACTGAGCTGCTTCAGCTTTCTTTTAAATGTGACAATGGTGGGCTCTGAGGGATATAGCACAGCAGCAGGGCGTTTGCCTTGAATGTGGCTGACCCAGGATGAACCTAGGTTCGATCTCCTAGCCAGGAGCAATTTCTGAGCACTAGCCAGGAGTAACCCCTGAGCATCACTGGGTGTGGCCCAAAAACAAACAAACAAACAAATGTGACAATGAAATACTACAAAAAAATGTTTAAGGGCCGGACAGATAGCATAGCAGTAGGGCGTTTGCCTTGCATGCAGCCAATCCAGGATGGCCGTTCGAATCCCGGCATCCCATATGGTCCCTTGTGCCTGCCAGGAGCAATTTCTGAGCACAGAGCCAGAAGTAACCCCTGAGAACAGCTGGGTGTAACCCCAAAACAAACAAACAAAAAATAGTTTTAGGACCAGAAATATAGTACAGGGTTGTTAGGTGCTTGCTTTGCATGCAGTTAACCCAAAATGATCTTTGCATGATCCTTGCTCTTAGGGAGTGATCCCTAAGCATAGTCAGAAGTCCTGAGCCAGAGAGATAGGACAGCGGCATTTGCCTTGCAAGCAGCCAATGTAGGACCAAAGGTGGCTGGTTCGAATCCCGGTGTCCCATATGGTCCCCCGTGCCTGCCAGGAGCTATTTCTGAGCAGACAGCCAGGAGTAACCCCTGAGCATCGCCGGGTGTGGCCCAAAAACAAAACAAAACAACAACAAAAAAAGAAGTCCTGAGCACTAATAGGTTCCTCATCCCTAAAGCAAAACAAAACAAAAAAAAGAAGTTTCAAATAATTCATTATAACAACTAAGGATGACTAGCAAAAAATAATATATGTAAATTACTGAGTACAGTAGTTCAGCACTGAATTAAGTATTTAACAGGTAAATTAAAAGGACATTCAATTCTTAATAGAGCCTCCTTTTTGGACCTCCGTTTCCGTATGTATAAAATGAAAACATCTGCAGTGGCCTGGGTAATCCCTAGTACTACAGGATCCTCAGAGCCATACCACATCCTTGGGCCCTTGCACTCAATCACAAGCCCAGCTATCCTAGGATTGTTGGAAGAGGTCCCTGGGTTTGAGCACTGCTTGAAAGAACCCCCAAAATAAATAAAACAAAATAATTCACTGAGTATTTATGGATTGGCTGCTTGCAAGGCAAACGCCCTACCACTGTGCTATCTCTCCAGCCCCTCTGGCCCCTATTTTTTAAGTTTTTTAATTTTTTTGGATTTTGGGTCATAACCGGTGATGCTCAGGAGTTACTCCTGGCTATGCGCTCAGGAATCGCTCCTCCTGGCTTGGGGACCATCTGGGATGCTGGGGGATCAAACTACGTTCCATCCTAGGTCAGCCACGTGCAAGGCAAATGCTCTATGCCCTATCACTGCCCAGAAACCCACATTCTTTTTTTGGGGGGGGTTTTGGGTCACACCCGGCAGTGCTCAGGGGTTACTCCTGGCTCCACATTCAGAAATCACTCCTGGCAGGCTTGGGGAACCATATAGGTTGCTGGGATTCGAACCACTGTCCTTCTGCATGTAAGGCAAATGCCTTACCTCCATGCTACCTCTCTGGCCTGAAACCCACATTCTTTTTTTTTTTTTTTTTTTTTTTTGGTTTTTGGGTCACACCCGGCAGTGCTCAGGGGTTACTCCTGGCTGTCTGCTCAGAAATAGCTCCTGGCAGGCACGGGGAACCATATGGGACACCGGGATTTGAACCAACCACCTTTGGTCCTGGATCGGCTGTTTGCAGGCAAACGCCGCTGTGCTATCTCTCCGGGCCCTGAAACCCACATTCTTATAATCATGGGGCTTAAAAAAGATGAAGTATGGGGCCGGGCGGTGGCGCTAAAGGTAAGGTGCCTGTCTTGCCTGCGCTAGCCTTGGACGGACCGAGGTTCGATCCCCCGGTGTCCCATATGGTCCCCCAAGCCAGGAGCAACTTCTGAGCACATAGCCAGGAGTAACCCCTGAGCGTTACCGGGTGTGGACCAAAAATAAAAAAAAAAAAAAAAAAAAAAAAAAAAAAAAAAAAAAAAAAAAAAAAGATGAAGTACAGTGGTTAAGAAAAGTGGTCTTGCCCATGCATGACCAACCCTGATCGTATTCCTAGCATTGTATATAATATTGTATATAACACTGTATATAATCCCCCCAGAGCACAAAGCCATATTAAACTCTTTTTTTTTTTTAATTTTTTCTTTTTTATTTTAATTATGACAACAAAGATGCAAAGAAAGAGGACAGGGTAAAGTTACAGTGGAACATATTAAACTCTTAAGCAGTGATTGATTGGTGTGGCCCAAGCACCGATTCCACCTTGCAAAAAATAAAATTAATTTTTTAAGATAGAACTTGTGCCATAAGGAAAATACAAGATGGTGTGTTTTCATCACAATCATGAGCATCACAGATGATGATTTAGAAGTAGTCTGGCTACTTTAGACCAAAGGCCAAAAATGACTTCTGAAGGAGGTAAACTATTAGAAGGGTCACTGGAGAGAAGAGCTTGGCAAGCTAGAGCAACAACGCACTCCTGGCAGAGGGACTAGCTAGCAACTACAAAGACTCTCAGGCAGGGCCAAATATGTCAGGAAGCCAAAAGAGCAGGAGCTCCAGAGGCCTGAGTACAGAGAAGGGTGATAGACAGAGTGACGGAGTCAGCAGGTACCAGGTATGTGGCCTCAAAGACATTGTTAAGAACTCTAGGTTTTATTCCAAGTATGTGGAGCTTGTAAGCAAAAATGTGATAGAATCTAAATTTGGAGGTTCTGTGGAGATGGCTCAAAGGACTTGAGTCCCAGGTTGAATCCCTAGAACTGCATGATTTTCAAACATAACTCATAATCTTTCCTCAGGACACAGCAGGTATGCCTCTCTCCCTCTGCAAAGCAAGCAAAATTTGAATTTGAAGAAGGAAATAGCTCAAGTAGTCAGTAGAAAACCTCTGTTTACTCCGTGGCCCTTATGAGGACCCAATGAAAAGAACAAACAAGGGCCAGGGCAGTGGCGAAAGGAGTAAGGCATCTGCCTTGCCTGTGCTAGCCTACGACGGACTGCAGTTTGATCCCCTGGAGTCCCTTATGGTCTCCCAAGCCAGGAGCGATTTCTGAGTGCATAGCCAGGAGTAACCCCTGAGTGTCATCGGGTGTGGCCCAAAACAAAAACAAAACAAAACAAACGAAAAGAACAAATAAGGTAGGCTGAGTGATCATACAGACATTAGGGCATTTGATTTGCATGATGCCAACATGGGTTCGATCCCATATGGTTCCCCAAGCTCAGACAGAAGTGATTCCTGAGTGCAGAGCCAAGATTAAGCCCTGAGCACTACCAGCCACTGGGTAGACCTCCCCAAAATACCTAAAATAAATAAAGCAAACAAAAAGACAAGGGGCTGGAGTGATAGTATACAGGGTCAGATTGCCTTGTGCTTCTCTAAGCCTGATCCCCAAACCCTGCCAGGAGTGATCCTGGAGAGTAGACCAAGAATAAATCCTGAGCACAGAAGGGTATGGCTCAAACAAAACAAAACAAAAACCTACCTAAGGCTGGAGAGATAAGATAGTAGGAGGTTTATAGCCTTGCATCCTGCTAATCCTGGTATGACTCCCTGGCACAACGATTATGTTCTCCGAGCACTATCATAGGTCACTCCTAAACACAGAGCCAGGAATTGTCCAAAACCAAACAAACAAACAAAAATCCTGAATTTAGGTTGTTTTTTGTTCTTATTTTCCCTTTTGGATCACACCTGGCAGTGCTCAGGGACCAGTCCAGGCAGTGCTCAGGGGACCTTGTGGGATACCAAGAACTGAACCCAGGTCAGCTATTGTACTAACTCTCTGGCCCCTGAACTTAGTTTTTAAAATATCCCTCTGGTTGTGGTGTTGGGGCTAGAGTGATTTTATTTGGGGGGGGGGGAGGGATTGTGTCACATCTGGCAATGCTCAAGGCTTACTCCTGGGCTCTGCAGTCATGGATCATTTCCTAGCAGAGTTGGGAGACCATATGCTATGCCAGAGATCAAACCTGGGTTGGCTGTGTGCAAGGCAAGTGCCCTACCAGCTGTACTATCTCTCTACCCTACCCAAGAGTGATTTTTAAACATACTTCTGACTTTACCCTCACCAACTTTGGGAGTCATTCTGGACTCCTCAGAAATAGTTGTGTGATCATGAAGGAGGCAACCATTCAATTAGAAGAAAGAAAAGAGGAGTGGCCCCTGGCCTGGGTTGGACCTTGTTCTGGGAGATTGCAAGGAATTGCCTAAAACGGGTGGGGTGGGAATCCCAGCTCAGAAAACATGCCCAAATCACCTGTATTGTTTCTGCCTCCCATGTGGAAGTTTCTACCAATGACACAGTGCTCTGGAATGCTGCCCTTCTTCCCCCCCACACCACACCCAATCTTCCGTTTACAGAGGCATAGTTGTACTCTGCATTCCTCCCAGGATTTAGCTCAAATCTAGCCTACAGGAAATGGTCGATAAAGAGCTACTGATTGATTAATGAAGAGAGGGAATTTTTCAGCCATTAAGCAAATATTAATGAGTACTATGAGTACTATGTTGCTCTCTGGGGATGCAAGGTGATTAAGATGGGTTTCTTGCCTTCGCTGAGATCAGAATTCAGCAGAGACCAAGAACCACAAACAGCTACAATACTGCACATTACACGAGTAACAGGCAACAGTGGTTTCCAGACCCCCTTCCCCAGAGGTAAGACATGTAGGCTGCGGAATGAGACTGGCTGGGTTCAAAACATTTCCATACCCTTAACAGCTATATGCATTTGGAGACAAATTCCTTAACTTCATGATGCCTTACTTGTTTCCTCTAAAAGTGGGAATAGTAAAAGTACCTACCCCAATGTCACTGTTTTGAGAATTCAATGAATTAACACATTACTTAAATGTAAGTGCCCAATAAATGTGTTAGTTAACTATTATTAAAACTACAATGACAGCTCTAAGCTTGACATGTATGATCTCATTTCATCTTTCAAAAAACCCTACGAGACAGTAATTATTAATAACTTCGTTGTTGTTTTTTTTCTTTTCATATAAGGGAACCACGGCTCAGAAAGGGGAAGGAATGTATCCAAGACCAAATAGCTAGTGACAGAGGCTAGGAGATTCAAACTCAGCTCTGTTTGACCCCAGAGCTTCTGCTTCCAGCTATAAAATGACCCCATTTTCTTAATAAGCCCTCCACCCCCCATCCTGTGTCCAACACATAGCAGGATCCTGGGAAAGGAATCTTATGCCCATGCTCCCAGAGTTCCTCCCATAGCAGGCAATGAGGAGCCCAGAAAAGCGTTTTCACCTCAAGGTAAAAGAGAATTCTGAGATGCCAACCTGGGTGCCAACTGCAGACTTTGCTCTAGAGCTCCACAGATTCCTCTCACCGAGGTTTAGGGTCCTTTGGAAGCTCAGCTCCACTGCTAAATCAGAAACTGCCCTCACATACCCAGCTACCTTCACGAACAGACAGTTGTCCCTGGCTTGACTTCTCATCTGATTCTACACATCTCTGTTTCATCACTCAGGAGCCATCCTGGGGCCTCATGCCTGCACCTGCTGCTTGATCTGGTCCCAGGAGACCCTGATCTTTGACTGGGGCTCTTCCCTGGGCCCTGCCCCCAAAGGGCCATCTGAGCAACTCCTTGGGGACTTCCTTGGTAGGCTAACCCCTAGGGTTCCATATGAATGTGGGTACTATGAGCAAAGGGAAATTTTTCTCACAGAGTAGCAGCCCAAGACTGGGTAGTACAAGGAGTGGTTCATCAAAGGTGAACATAGGGTGCGGTCCCCTGTGCCTCTGAGTTTTATACTTAAGCAGCATTGATCCCGGCTGGGTCAGAGTTGCCACTCAGCGTCCAGTCAACATGGGCGAGGATAGCCTGAGCTTTGGAGTTAATACTCATTTCTACTTCCCATCTCTCCTACATCTCATCTGAATCCTACTCCTACTCTGCCTGGTAATTTGACTGCATTAGAAAACTAATGGCAGAATCAATGAATGACCAAACTTCAAAGGGAAGAAAAGGAAGGACTGAGCACCTGATGAGGTTTTACTTCACACCAAACACTCCGCAGGAGCACTACTTACCTTAGTTACTAAACACTTCATCACCAAGTGCTATGTCTAACAGTAACTGTTACCAGGGCCTAGGATACTGTTTCTACCCTCAACAAGTTCAGAGTGAACTTTCTCTTTCTCCCCACAATCCTCTGAAATTACTATTTCCATCTTATAAACGCCCAGACTTTGAGAAAAACAGTAACTCACCCAAATTCACGAAACCAGGTAAATTTAAACCCACTTAAAAAAAAGGGGGGGGGGGAGGCTTCTTGGCAAGCAAATAGAAAAAAAAGCAATCCAAAGCTAACTCTTGAATTTAGACTACAAAACAGAAATTGCTGAAAAGGAAAAGGGTGCAAAGGGTGGAAGGATTTTGGCACTTTGGTGGTAGGTGTAGTGTGACAATTTTGAAAAGGTGCCAAAAAAGCACTCCTGACACCCCTATTTATAACAACATAAATCAACGTCACTTTAATTAAAAAAATAACCCAAATGCTTGTTGTATAAATAACTAAATGAATAACAAAGCTATGGCTGTGGCTTCAGTCAGGGAGAAGTAACAAGACCAAACGTTTATAGTTCTTAAAGTGCTTTTTCATCTATCATCTCTTTGGGCCATACTGCCAGTCCATGAGGGATGGAAGGCAGTGTTATCTTTCTTCAACAGATGAGGCAACAGGCAGAGCGTAGGCAAGAGGCTTATAGCCATGTAGCAAACAAGGAGTGGGACCAGCCTGGAAAAACTCCAGAGTCCCCACAACACCTTGTTTAATCATTCAAACACATGCCACGCACCTACTGTGTGGCAGGCATGCTCCTACGCACTTTAAAGATTCAACTCATTAAGTTTTCACTCAGTGAAGAAGTTATGATTGTTGCCTTCTAGGTTCTAGGATTTAGACATGCAGAGGTGAACTGAGCAGAGAAAGAAGGTCCCTGACTTCTTGGAGGTGCTTGGCAAAGATGGGGGGGGGCGTGGGAAAGGCTACCAAAACCCAAACATGCCCCTTGCCAAATGCCTTGTCAGAAACATTAGCTAAACTCCTACTGTGCACAAAGCAAGAGGAGAGGCCCTGGTAGAGGAAGTAGGGAACAAGTTATAAGCCAAAGTCCCCAGCTTCAGGAATCTTGAATCCTCCAAGTCCACATACTTTGTCAGCCTAAAAGTCTGTTCTTGGAGAGAAGCTCCGATAGCAATCACAGCAACTTGATCACCTGTGAAGGCACTCTGATAATAAAGCAGTAACAGTAGCTGTCATACTGGGTAATTACTATATGCCAGGCTCCATGCTAGCTTACTAGTTATTTCATGCTCACAAGAGTCAAGAAAAACATCATATTATTACCCCCTTTTTATAGATGCGGAAACTAAGGCTGGGGGAGATTAAGTAATTTGCCCAAGGATAAGTATAGGGCAAAAAGGACTCAGCACTGCTTTGTCAAATTCTGTACCTTATTCTTTAATAGTGATGGAATTTCTCTCAGGGAGACACCAGAAATACCAGGAGCAGCTGCTGCCTGGGAAGGCTGGGGCCTCACAAACACGCAGCAGATTCCTCCTCTCCCTCCCATCATCTCTCTACATCACACGGAGATGAAGATGGGAAGGTAAGGAGGAGGCAATGGTTAGGTACACTCAAACTATCACTAGGACAACAGGAGTCTCAGTCTCCAGTCTTTCTGCTGAACCTCCAGGGAAGAAGTTGTGAACTCCATCTGCCATCCACCAACCCTCCTGAGAGAATCTGAAGGGGACAGAGGCGGAGCACACCAGGAAGGAAGAGGAAAAGCCTGATTGGTCCTTTCCAATGTACACTATGGCATGTATTCTTTTTTTTTTTTTTTTGGTTTTTGGTTTTTGGGCCACACCCGGCGATGCTCAGGGGTTACTCCTGGCTGTCTGCTCAGAAATAGCTCCTGGCAGGCACGGGAGACCATGTGGGACACCGGGATTCGAACCAACTACCTTTGGTCTTGGATTGGCTGCTTGCAAGGCAAATGCCGCTGTGCTATCTCTCCGGGCCCTATGGCATGAATTCTTAACTCCAAGGAATGCCTGGGCATCTTTGGGACCCAAGAACATTCAGAGGAGAGACTGGAAGAGCTCTGAACTGCAAACTAAGCAAACAATTTCTATGCATTGCAACTAGGTCATCAGGTTCCTAAAGAAGCCAGCTGTGGCTGGGGGGATGGGAAGGGAAATTCTGCAACCTACCACGATCCCTACTTCCCTTAAGGCACCGCCCTCCCCGAAATCTGCACCTGCTTCCAAATGGACCCCTCCCCCCAGCTGGGCCCAGCTGTCAACGGCCACTAGTGCTCCACCCCTATCTTCTGTGGGCCAGAACCACCAGAGCCCCTTTGGGCAGCAGGCACCTTACCTTACTCCTACCTGAGCCCTTTAGAAAGGGAGCTCTAGGGCAGGAGGAGTGGCCTCTCCTCGGGGTGAGGGGGTAGTTCTTGCTTCAGAAGGTCAACAAGAAACTTGGGTCCCTATGGTTCTGCCTAGAGTACCTTCCTGGCATTGTTGCTGCAGGTGGCCAGGATACAGGTGATGTTTACCCTGCTGAGACCAGAGTTACCAAAGGGCTTCAATCAAGTCTTTGGATCTGCACCTGAACTGAAGCCCCAACATAACAACCGGGGCAGCTTACCTGAGCCACAGATCACAGATGCCGCTGGCTTTTTAATTTTCTGAACTTCAGCCTATCGCACCATGATGACAAGGGATTATCTTTCTGGGGAGTTCCTAGCAACCCAGGTGCACCCCACTGGTGCTTTGCACCTTTCCCCACCAGGTTCACCTATTCCGCAGCCAGCCCACTCTCTGCACAGATGCCTCCACCATCGATCATTCCCTCCCTTTTCCCATGACCAGCCTTATTGCCAACTTAGACCCTATTCAGCTCTAGGCTAGTCTGTTTCCTGTTTCTCAAATGCTTCATAAACATTTCATCGTCCAGGTCACTGTGCCTACTTCTTACATACCCAGCCTGACCTTGCCATAGTCTTTTCACTGACTGAAAGTCTTCAAGATCTATATCTTCCTATTAGACAATGATCTACCACTGGCTAAACATACGGAATGCCACACACTGTGCTAGGTAGGCTACACAGTTATGCACTCATCTACCATACTGTCTGAGTATCTCCTATGTGCCAACCACTTGCTGTATATGCAGAGAATAAAAGGAACAAATCAGACAAAGTCTCTACATGCTAGGAGCTAACATTTTATTGGGAGAGAGAGACAGTAAGTAAGCCTGGGTGGTCTCTTCTAGAGATGAGATATTTGACTTAAATTAGTGATCTTTAACACTTTTTATACTGGAAGACTGGCCCCATCTGAGCACTAGACTGAAGAACAGCAGTTACTATGCACTGCGGTACAACAGTGGTTTTTGATCTTTCTCCTCTTCCAGACGAATGGCATGGAGGTGGCTCTGAGTTGGCCGTGCATTGACTAAAGGAGAAGTATTGATGATAGAGGCAGAGACTGAGGGCTCTCAGTCTCAGACATCAACTGACTACCTGTGGTGGAAGGAGCCTAACTGGCAGAAGCCCAGGGTACCTGTAGGAAGTTAGTGGGTCTGATCTCTTCCACTTTGGGACTTGGCACAAATGCTACAGATTTATAAGACCTGGCCAAGCCTGACCAACCCCAGGCCTGCACTTTGTAGTAAGGGTGAAAGAAGCCAGTCCAGGCCTGCAGCAAAGCAAAGATGCATTCATTGGCTTGAGGGTAGGCTTTGGCAACATTTCTGAGTGTCAAACTCAGCTCTACCTCTTATAAGAAGTGTTATCTTGGAGCTTAAAGGTCTGGATTCTCCATCTTCACATCAAAGTTGTGCGATTCAAACAAGATGACTATATAAAGTCGATAAACAAAGCACCTGGCACAGAGAAACCCTCCACACAGAATCTATTATTATTATTATTATTAAAAACAAAACATCTTTGCATTTTACAGTCTCTCCTTAAAGCCAGGCTTATTCTGGTAATGTTAGAATTACTTTCCCAGATTCATGGCTAAGAACTTAAAGCTCATTTGCCTAATGTTATGCCACCACCAAGAGATCAAGTTATATTTCAAATCCGTGTCCAGATTCTTATCTATGGGTGTGCTAAATTGATCAGTACATATCATCATGAATTTGCCTAGTATGCTGAATGGACAAAGAGAAGCTACACCTTGTCTGAGTCAGGTGGAAGATGGTCACAAGAAAGGACAAGAGTATAGGGCCTGAAAATGAACTAGTGAGAGCTGGGAACCACCACAGAATCCACAGTATCCCTACCCCCACTCCCAGTACTTATCATGTACAAAACATTCCAAAGCATTTACTAATTCAATAAATCAAACAAATCTGAAAACAGTTTTGAGCAGGGTGATAGGCAATTCTGATCATATTGGGTTAAAAACTGAAACAGAATCGCAGTTTGACTCTGCCCCTGACAGTGAGAAAAGTCCCTATAACAGGTCTCAGCATCCTCACTACTATGGAAGGACATATACAAAGGAAAATGGTAAATCATAAATTAATAAAGTCAAATATCCCAAAGAGTTTTTTTTTTCCCAGAGAGTTTTAATTCCAGGTCTTTTCAGTAAATTAACATGGGAGGCCTAGCTAGACTGAAGATGTCACCTTTCTCTCAGGCTCAGTTCTCTCTCTCTCTTTTTTTTTTTGTTTTGTTTTTTGTTTTTGGGCCACACCCAGCAGTGCTCAGGGGTTACTGCTCAGAAATAGCTCCATATGGGACATATGGGACCATATGGGACACCGGGATTCGAACCAACCACCTTAGGTCCTGGATTGGCTGCTTGCAAGGCAAACGCCGCTGTGCTATCTCTCCGGGCCCAGGCTCAGTTCTCTCTTTTTTTTTTTTTTTTTTGGTTTTTGGGCCACACCCGTTTGACGCTCAGGGGTTACTCCTGGCTATGAGCTCAGAAATCACCCCTGGCTTGGGGGGACCATATCCGGGGGATCGAACTGTGGTCTGGTCCATCCTACACTAGCGCTTGCAAGGCAGACACCTTACCTCTAGCGCCACCTTCCCGGCCCCAAGGCTCAGTTCTCTTAATCAGAAAATGAAAATGACACCCACCCCACGTCATGAGGGTTTTTTTTTTTTTTTTTAACCTTTTTTACCAAGTGGTGCTCAGGGCTTACTCTAACTGACCCTATGCTCAGGGATCACATCTAGTGGGACAAAAACCATATGGTGTGCTAGAGATTGAACTGGGTCAGCCTTATGAAAGGCTCATCTTACCCTCTGTACTACCTCCTTGGGTCCCCCACCTTGAAAGTTTTTAAGAAGCATTAGAGATATAAAGAACAGGCTTTGATTTAAGATAGACTTGGTTTCAAACCCTGCCTGTGCCTCTGCTAACTAGCCCTCCCAAATCTGTGTCCTTAATGATAAGGTTGTTGGGATTATACATGACGTCGGTAAAAAGCCTGTCACATAAAAAGCCTGGACACCAGCACTGGATAAGTGCCAACAATCATCAGCCACAGGGGCAGTTGGAGAAAGGGAACACAGCACAGTGTTTAAAGTGGAGTTTGGAAGTGACTTTCGGTCCCACCAGCTAACCATGCTACCTTGAACAAGCTGCTTAGCTTTTATTTTGGTTTCTCTTAATGGATTTCTTGCAGTGTCTCTGTCAGGAATTAAACCTAGTGTTTCATATAATGTTTCATATACCTCTGATCTGCATCTCCAGCCTCCTGCTTAACCTCTCTGTACCTCAGTTTCCTAGTTTACAAAATGGGGATAATAATAGTATCTACTTCAGACTGTTTCTGCAAGAATGGAATAAATTAATACATATAAAGCACTTTGAACAATGCCTGGCACAGAGTAAGCACTTGATAAATGTTAGGTGCTATTAATAGTAATGTTAACAATAATACTAATCACCAAGTGGAATCAGAGGGAGGGACTGTTTAATCCTGGGACTTGGGCATCCCGTGCAATAATTCTAGGGAAGTCCCTGGGCAGCTGTTTGCTGGCAACTTCTTGTCCAGCCCCTGAAGAGTCCCATGGAGAAGACTGGAGGCTGGGGGCTCATGAACAAAATCCCAGTCCTGCTGACCAGGAGGCCATCCCCTGGGGAGGCAAGTCAGGCTCCCTGGAAGGGACACAGTGTTCCCAGCCCCGCCTGACTCAGGGGAACAAAGGCACGTGTGTGTGGCCAGGGAGGAGGGAGGGGAATGTTTCCCTTTCAAGAGCGGAACAAAGGATCTGAGGCATAGTTGAGCGCGTTCCAATCCCCTCCCCAGCCAGCTCCCATTCCTCAGATGATTGTCCAACGAGGTTTTCAACCTTTTAGTTTCCTCCTCAAAGGTAACTGGGGGAAGGGGAGGCAGCTCTGCTTCACTTCACCCTGTCATCCACCTCCTAGAGGTAGGATTTCTACGTGCCAAACCCTGAAGAAGGCTCGAGGAGTCTCAGTTGGGTACAGGGTGGCTGGGACCCCTGGGAGAAAGAACATGGGCTAATGGATGGCGAGAGAAAGGCACTCTAAGTGACCAGCTTAATGTCCCTCTAAGGGGAAGCTGCTACTGAGCACTGAGCCATGGAGAGAACCAGGATTTTAAAATAACCCCCTGCCCCCTCCAGAGAGGGTGCAAAGAAATAAATGGCAAGCAGAAAAGGCAGGGTATGTGTGTGTGTTGAGGGGAGTAGCTTGTGGCAGTGGGACTGGTGGGGAGCCTCTAGGGACATTACTTTCCAGTTTCCACACTCTCGCCAGCAGGAATCCAGCTACAGGGCTGGGACAGGAAGCAGTCCATGGAAGTCATTGCAATGGTATTTCCTGAAGAGCCAGAGAAAAACCTCTAGTTCCGAAGGGAGCTCTGGAGTCTGCCCAAAAAACCCTGTAGCTTGGAGCTCGCTGGAAGCCTCCAGCTTGGCCTGAGAGTCTCATCAGGGATGAAACCAAGACACAGAAGGTCCCAAAGGCAGTTTCTTTCTACAAAAATGCTATTTGCAAAAATCAATATGTAATAAACGGGAAGCCAGCTGATGTGACTGAAGGAGACCTAGGACAAGGCTGCTGTTTGAGGCTGATATGCCACCAGTCTGAAAGCCTTAAGACAAGAATTTGTTCGCTAAATCTTTGGGAAAATGAGGAGCTATTATAGCCTTTTACAAGTGAAAGACTCGCCTAAGGTCACATGGCAAGTAATAGGTCTAGTCCAAATTTGTAAATTCAAACCCAGTGTGGTCATTCAGATATAACCTTGAGCAAGTCAGTTAATCTTTCTCAACCCATTTCCCTCCAGAGAGAGGAGGAGACAACACCCTTCCTGCTTACCTTCCTGGGTGATTTTGAGAATCAATATTAGCCAAGGTGAAAAGCAAGTACTCTGCAAGCTGTACAGTACTATATAAATGTGGAGTAGTATTGTGGGGTCATTGGACTATATATCACTCTACCCTGACTTTGGAATTTGCTTATTGCTGCAGTTTTTGATAGGAAAGAGTCACCCTAAAACATTAACTCATGTGACATACATCTCATAAGGCCAGTGAGAGGCAGGATTCCTCTCTCCTTATCAATCCTCCAACTTACAGAGGGGGAAGCCAGGCCAGCAACGCACAGCTCTACCACTGAGCTACATCTTTGGTCCTATGGAACAGACTTAAGAGTAAATCCAGGGATCAATTTCTAAGGTCAGTGCTTATAACAATAAGTCTATGGAGACTATAAAGGAACTAAGGATCCCTCCTTAGGGCCTCCTAGCCCTGAGAATATGCCTGAGGGGGACTAGAAAGTCTAAGAAAGGGAGAGTGTATACTGAACGTTCTGTGAATGGATCTCTGGCATGAGTTATATGGGGAGAATGATGAAAACTTATTGTAGAGGCATAGTGCCAGATCTATGTATCCTAAGTGTTCCTCACTGGGGCTTTGCTGTATGCATTTATGAGGCAGGTTTATTATTTTCCCCAGGGCTGGGTAGCTTCCCAGTCACCCTACCAAACACAGGTGAATTGGGACTTGTATGCAGATATGCTGCAATTATTTAGGCAGAAATACTGCTTCAAGAATTGAGGAGCTGGGGGTCGAAGTAGTGGCACAGCGGTAGTGCATTTGCCTTGCACGCGGCTGACCTAGGACAAACTGCAGTTGGATCCCCCGGCATCCCATATGGTCCCCCAAGCCAGGAGCGCGATTTCTGAGCACACAGAAAAAAGTAACCCCTGAGGGTCAACGGGTGTGGCCCCAAAACAAAACAAAACAAAGAGAATAGAGGAGCAGCATCAAAGATACTATTTTTGGAGAGAATGCTTCCTAAAGAGTAATTTACTTCATTTAGGTCTGATGTATGATCTCAAAGGGGTTAAAAAGTGTGGCTTTCTAGATAGGTAGACATATCCATAAACCTCATGCAAACCTACTCATTTCTTAGTCCCTTTTCGCCATTTCCATCTCTACCTCCCAATCCACCTCCCTTTCTTTCCTAGCAGTTATCTTGCTTCTTGCCTGGTTCCCTGATGCCACCTTCCCTGCTCCAAATCTTCTGGCTTCTCTCTCACGGCCTCAATCTCACTTGGTTTGACCAAAGTCAACTCTTCATCATGAGAGGTGATAACACCTTATATTACCTGGCCCCTGAAGGCCTCATCCCTCTCCCCATTCTTTCAGTTTCTTATGTACCCACAGTGGTCTTGCTCATCATTAGACACATTAGACATACTCCTAAGTCTACCCTCTTTTTTAGGGGAGGGTACACTCAGCTGTGCTCGGGGTTACTCCTGGCTCTGAATTCAGGAGGCATTCCTGGTGGTGCTCCAAGGACCGTATAGGATACTGGGGATCAAACCTGGGTCGGACATGTCCAAGACAAACACCCTAACCACTGTGCTATCACTCCAGCTCCTATCCTCTCTGTTTTAAATTCTCTTTCTTAGGAATCTTATCATTCATCACCTTAGTCCTTAAGGTCTAAAACATTATTTATTTTTGGCACAGCTCCATTTCCCTTGCTGAGCATGACCTATGTCTTAAACCATTCTATTTTCTTCAGAGATATATGTGTTATGAGTCTACGAATATAATTAGATGCTTATTGTGTCTTTCCCCATTAGAATGTTAGCTCTTTAGGTTCTTTGTTGTTGTTGTTGTTTTTGGGGGGTGGAGTGGTGCTATAGCTATAGTGGTACTCAGCAGTGGTACTCAAAGGATCAAACTGCTAAGAATCAAATCCCGGTTTCCTGCATATAAAACTTGTGCTCCAGGGGGCCGGAGAGATAGCATGGAGGTAAGGCGTTTGCCTTTCATGCAGAAGGTCATCAGTTCGAATCCCAGCGTCCCATATGGTCCCCCGTGCCTGCCAGGAGCAATTTCTGAGCCTGGAGCCAGGAATAACCCCTGAGCACTGCCGGGTGTGACCCAAAAAAAAAAAAAAAACAAAAAAAAACTTGTGCTCCAACTCATTGAGCTATGTCCTCAGACAAGAACCTTTAAGGCTTCTTTGTGACTGTATCCCCGGTACACAGGACAGACAGGCACGTAGTAAGAACTTCAAAACATGACTTGAATTCATGAAAGTTGATTAGAGGGCCTGGAGAGATAGCATGGAGGTAAGGTGTTTGCCTTTCGTGCAGAAGGTCGGTGGTTCGAATCCCAGCATCCCATATGGTCCCCAGAGCCTGCCAGGAGCAATTTCTGAACGTAGAGCCAGGAGTAACCCCTGAGTGCTACCAGGTATAACCCAAAAACCAAAAAAATAAAAAGAAAGTTGATTAGAGAAAGGACAATTTCTATTATTATTATTACTCTTATTACTTACTAAGGTGTATTTCTTCAGAAATTTAGTAGGCATCTCTACTGGGAATGACTTCTGAGTAAGACCTAAGCACTTGAATCTCTCATCCTCCCAAAAAGGGAAGAAATTTAGTGGGCATCTGTTTCATTAGGAAGCAACATCCAAGCTGAGTGCCCAGAAAGCTCTTAAACAGGGCAGATATGCAGCAGTGTTAGAAATTTCTTTACACTAATTTAAACTCTGTTGCTGTGACTGTCCATTATTTAGTCCAGTATTGCCTGTTACTATGCCAATAAAATGGCTTAGCCCCTCTCTTGCCTTAGATATTTGAAACTAGTGATCATATTCTCCTGGGTCTTCTCTTCCCCAGGCTAAAACAAAAGGACCCAGTGGGACTGTCTGACTCAGGTTGACCAAATGGGATTGGAGGAGACAGAATGTGGGTTTGAAGGGACAAAGGAGAAGATCTAGGAGTAGAGTGACTCCTTCAAAGAAATGAGAGTCCTTAGGGAGGACTCCATAGAATCAGGCTAGGGGTGGTGATGGGGCCCTGCTAATTAAGACAGGAGATTATGTTTCTGTACAGAGCTCACTGGGAATTACCCTGAAATCTCCGTACACTAAAACCAGAAAAAATGATGACTGCTAAACAAAGCTCAGAGTGCTGCAAAGCTAGGGAGAACAAATCCAGAGGATGTGCAAACCACCAACCTAAGACAAACCCAGTGGTGCAGGGACAACTGACAAGTGCTGCTTCCTACAGCCCGAACAAATCTGGTGACTGCCTACAAATATCAAGAAGTCCCTCTAGGTGCTGCTGGAGCCCCTGAAACTAGCCAGGTAATTTTCAAACAGAAGTAGAAGGGCTTCATGGGACTACTAAAGAACTAGCCCTACAAAGTCTAAAGAATCCAGTGATTGGGACAGAACTTTAAAAGCAATCTCAAATGCATATCCAAAAGAACTGGGTATTTTGAGGGGGAGCCCCGAAACACTTTTCTACCTCATTTGGGACCTGAATGAGATTACTAAAAATTTCCACGTTTGGGGTTTCTAATGGGGTTTCCCCAAGAAAACCACAGAATTGCCAACAGCTGCTGAGATCTGCAAAGGTTGATGAGGTACTTTAGTTAAGCACATTTTCATGCCAAAGGAGCCAGAATAGGTAGGATGAAACCTACAGAAACTAGAAGAGCACAGAGCCATGCAGTCTGGAAATTTGTTTTCTCTTCATTGCTTTCAACCATGGTGTTTCCACCAAGCTTAGGGGGTTCCCATGGGCAGTTACCCCCATACAGCTTGGCCAACCTGGGTCCTTGCCCCAGGATTGTTCTCATTCCCATTGGAAAGCCCCAGCCAGGATCACTCTTTCCCTTTGGGGAAGGGCAAATCATACACCATTCTAGGTGACTATCTTTGAAGCTAGCTTTGTTTCTTGAGAAACCCTGGGGGCAAAGTTCAGCTTTTAGAGGCAGGTCACTCATTTATTAAAAGGGGTACTTCCACCCTACAATTAAGGTACAAGAAGGGCTTTTGTTCTAGATCCTTTACTAGAGTCCAACCATGGCAGATGGCTGCCATTATTCTACTTTACAGGTGGGAGAGACTGACAAGAGGGAGAAACAGGTTGAGCCTGTTGCCAGGTGACTTCAGGTAGGTGTCGGTGGGGTTCTGAGTCTCGAGCTCCAGTCCTAGAAGCATCACGTGGTGATGAAGTAGGCATACCTGGCTCAAGCCACCCTCTCTACACATGCACACCATCCTCATCTATTGCTAGGATCTGGAAGGGTTAGGTTAACAATTTAAAAAATGTTTATAAAACCTAGCAAATTGCCCACTGTGACTGTGCAAATTCTGGTACCAACTTGAGTTCTGCCAAAATCAAAATCTGAAACCGCTATCTACGTGTCTCTGGGAACCTGCTATTGACCAAAGGTATGTATGCTTCCTCCTGCATCTACCTGAACAATGCCAGGACCACAGCCCAGAGAAGGGGCCCTCCTTGGGCATGTTCTGCTTGGGCCTATCACAACTCTGGCTTTCTTTTTTTTTTTTTTTTTTTTGGTTTTTGGGCCACACCCGTTTGACGCTCAGGGGTTACTCCTGGCTATGTGCTCAGAAATCGCCCCTGGCTTGGGGGGACCATATGAGACGCCGGGGGATCGAACCGCGGTCCGTTCCTTGGCTAGCGCTTGTAAGGCAGACACCTTAGCTCTAGCGCCACCTTCCCGGCCCATACAACTCTGGCTTTCTATGCAAGTATATCAAGGTCACTTTATTCCTCTTAGTATAACCTGATATTAAGGAAAAGAGTAATATATATCATATATTCATAATAGTATATATATATACGAATATCATACATACATAATAATATATATATAAATATCATATATCTGCGGTAGGCCAATCTAGATGTAAATTCTCCTACTTTATTACTTAACTGGCTGGGGATGCTGGAGCCAGCCACTTAGCTATGAGGAGTTTCACTTGTCAACCAGGAATTACTGTGTGGAAGACAGGAAGTAGCAAGTCACTTCCATGAAGAAAGACACTATGTCTGGCTTATGGCTAGCACCTAGCACAGCGCCTGCTTCATAGTTAGATGTGCAATAAATTTTGGCTGCTTAAATAAAAGACCTAACACAATGCCTAACATGTAAGATATACTCCCTAA
The DNA here is from genome assembly GCF_024139225.1 of Suncus etruscus. Lineage (NCBI taxonomy): Eukaryota > Metazoa > Chordata > Mammalia > Eulipotyphla > Soricidae > Suncus > Suncus etruscus. The sequence goes on along the minus strand of NC_064856.1, from coordinate 11,329,315 downwards.
AAGCTAATTTCCTCTCCCTTTCCTACTGGGATGCTAAATTTAGAGCATTCCCCAGGGTGGGATGGCTCATAACTCCTACACTCATCGATCCCTCAGCACAGCCTTCAGAAAGGTTATGAGATGCCACTACAGTAGCCAGTATGTGTGCAGCTCAAACAGGATGATACCTGAAAAGAAAGTGGGTAGGTATCTAACTTCTACCTAAAGGATCCCAAGTCAAATGTCTTTTACCTTCTGGCTTCAAAGAGAATGTGTGCCCAGAAATGGTTTTAACATAGCTGGCTCTTTTGCACACATCCCCTCTATTCACCAAGAGGAAGTAGCATGTGGTATGTTTGTCAAACGGGCTCTGATAATACTTCAGCAAAGACACAGAAGATGGAATTTCAATCTTATGGCAATCTAATGAACTTGCCAAGCCTCCCTGTGTCAGAAACCACTTTCTACACACAATACCAAGCGGCTGGCAATTCTCTGGTCTAGGTAGCCCTCTGCAGAGGTTCACTGGCAGACCAGGCACTTCTCTCAGAATGCCTTTTGCTAATAGCTAGCAACAATCACTTTGGTATCATGACCACTGGGCAGAGACAATAGGGAGAGTGGGCAAATGGCCCAAGACTACTTGGAGATGCCACAGAGGGTGTGTGGCCCAAGACTACTTGGAGATGCCACAGAGGGTGTGTCTGAAGCCCTGGAATCCTGTCCCTCCTGTAATCAGTTGAATAAATATTTGCCCCCAAAAGAGATTCAAAGCAGGAGGGAATAAGAGAGGTCACTGCACAAACCTACAGGAACTATTTAATCATTTACACACACATACCCCCAGGGAGTTCATTTACAGGATGACTTTCAAGTCTGGTGAGCCTTAGCTTTAGAGTCCTCCACACCTTTACCTCCCCAGTCATCTGACCTCTACTGACTTGACCCCTGACTTCTACAAGTTCTGGCAGCAGGGAAGAGTTGATGAAGTTGCAAAGAAATGGGAAATAAAGCAGGAGGTGGGGTCTCGGGGCAAACCCAAGCTCAGTAGTTTAAAGTGAAGTGCCTGCCATGCCCTAGGCCCAGCCTATGGATAATTGCATTCTTGCCATTCCTGAGTCCATGGTGCATGGCCCCTTCCACCTCAGCTTTTTCAATAGATGACTTATTTTTCTTCAGCCTGTTCATTTTTCTGGGGATTGAGAACAGAATACCCCTCATAAACTCCCTTTTTAGCGGGGTGATAAGGGTAGAGGAGCAAATTGTCTATTGTGACCAAGGATAAACAGTCTCTCACCACTATTTCCTGAACTGCTGATGGGCAGGATTCTCCCTCATTGGGAAAGAAGTCAGATCTGACTCCCGGGGTCCATTCTGTGTTGGCATCAGTAACAACTGCTACAACAAACTTACTAGAGTCTGTCACTAACAGTATCTACATGATTTATAGTACATTGCAAGGCTCAGATAATTTGCCACATTTTTTCTGAGTGACACGAGGTATAGGTCACAAGGGCACACAGCTAAGTGATAGGGCTGGAACTTGCACCCATGTCAGTTTGCTCCCATAGTTCTCACTGAATCTCCAGGTGGCACAGAGACCCATAAACTGAGTTTTTGCTTTGCCAACAAACAGTGCTTGATGAAGAGGCCTCAGAGCTCTGGCCGGAAAGCAACAGGCAGAACAGCTGGAGCTCCTAACCGACCCCAGGCAGTGAGGTGCAAAGTCCTGGGGCTTAATGTGTGACACAGCAAGAACTCTCCACAAACAACCCAAATATAAAGAAAGCTGGTTGTCCCCTGGAGAGAAAATGAACACGGGGCACAGCACAAGCACACTGGCCCACTTACACTATCCTGAAATCAAACAATGTCTGGCAATCCAAGTCAGTAGCAATTCCTGCAGGGTCATGCATGCCCCTGCTTTAGTACCACATACACTAGTTCTCTGAAAGGTAACCTGGTTTGGGGAAGGGAGGCCTGGAACAGGACTGGCATACCTGGGGAGTCAGAAATGAGGGGCTTGTGGGTCACTGAAGCTCACTTTCCTCTCTAAACATTACACGTATCACCGCGCTTTGCATCATGGGCCATTTTCCGGCGTGATGAGAAAACCGAGCCCACGTCCCATTCTCCCCAGTTCCAAGGTAAATGAATATATGGACTAGGTTTTCCTCTGCTGAGAAACTGGAACAACACGGATGAAAGATGCCTATTCCTTCAAAAACTAGACAATCTATGTTTCAGAAATTCACCAGAGGTGGTGCATGAGGCCAGTGACATCTCCTTAGCAATCAATATCCCCAATAATAACCCGGGCCCTGAGGGCAGAAAAATCTGTCAGATGAGAGGCCAAGGAAAAGGGGCCAAGCAAGGGGCTTGATGCTTACCCAGCCGCCGTTCTCCTGGATCCAAGGCTCTAGGTGGTCATTGAGATAAGTGGCCATCCAGGCTGCGATCCGATTCACCAATACCTGCATCTCCTTGTCTACGCTCTCCACACACAGGGCCCCACCGAAGGAGAAAAAGGCCACGATGCGACCCCAGTTCACCCCATCCCGGAAGAGTTCGTTCACTACCTGCTCAAAGCTCTGATATGCTGTCCCTGGGGTGATGTGGAGCTGGGACGTTAGGTCGCTGAATGCCCGCCGGTACCTAAGTTCAAACTCATCACCCGCCTCCCTCAGAGCTTGCTTTACAGCTGCCATGGGGATCACCTCCCTGGCATCCAGGCTGCTGCTTTGGCCGGTGGCTCCATTCAACGCGGGGCTGTCCGCCAGGTGCCAAGATGGGTTGCCATTGATGGCACTGGGAGTTTCCATCTCCGATTCAGTCCCTTCTGGGGCCTCAGTTCTGTTCTCTTCCACATCGATAAACTGACTCCAGCTGTATCCTTTCTGGGAAAGCTTGTAGGAGAGAAAGTCAACCACCAGCTCCCGGTTACTCTGAGACATTTTTATAATAGGGATGGGCTCGACCAGTCCATTGTCCAAAACACCTGCTCACTTGCCGAGTCTGGTATCTGCTTACTGGTTCTCTTCTGTGATGCGCAGGCAGGAGAAGGTTCTGAAGGGAGAGAAAGAGCTTCAGGGAAAAGGAAAAAGGATGACTATGGAATGCCATGTACCCTAGAACATCCCATTCCCCCCTTCAGGTACCGGGACTGGTTGCTTTGCGGCTCTTCGAAAGGTCTGGATCCAGCTTCCAGAAGCCTCCAATGAAGTCAAATTGAAAGCACCAGTGGGCTCTGAATCATCCCAACCGGCCTTCTTTTCTCAAAAAAAGCCCCAGCCGCCTCCTCTTCCTCCTCCTCCTCCAGGCCTCCTAAATGCCTTCTCTTCTCAAAGTCCACCCCCTATCCTCGCAACCTCCCTCCACCCCCGCACCACCTACATTCAAATCCGTCTCAGGCGAAGAAGGGCAGGTGCAACAACCCCCCGGAAGATCTTTTGTAAAAACCTAGCTTGGGAGAGGAGATAGCAGCAGCCGGGATGCCGGCAACTCCGCCGGCCTGCGGCGGCTGCTGGCCTAAAAAAGCAACTCGGGCTCGAGGGATCATGCGACCCGGCAGGCTGCGAGCCCAGCAGGCGACACAGGAGGGATGACGACGACTCGGCTCAGGAACCGGCCCCCGATTTCCTCTTCCATTGCCCCGGATCCAGGGCGGCCGCACCGAGCCCCAAGGCCTCCCTGCCACCCGGGAGGGAGCCCAGCCCCTTGGCTCCTGCACGCCCCTTGCTCGGCTCCCCGCCTCCTACTGGGGAGCCGGGAGGACGGACTGCTTGCTAGCTGGCTTGTTTGCTTGCTTGCTAGTTGGCTCCTTTTGCAAATTTTCAAATTTCCTTTTGCAAATCGCAGGGGGGGTGGAGGGTGCCCGCCCAGGAGGGTCGGGCTTCTGAACCCCAGGAACCTCTTCTCAAAGGGGCTCAAGGTTTCTGTTAGGGGAGGAGGAGGAAGAAGGGGGGCACCAATATCTCGGACCTGCCGCCCTGTTGGCTCCTTTTGCAAATTTCCAAATTTCCTTTTGCAAATCTCAAGGGGAGGCGGGTGCGCGCCCAGGAGGGTGAGAGGCTTCCGAAGGAACCCCAGGAACCTCTTCTCAAAGGGGCTCAAGGTTTCTTTTGGGAGAGGAGGAGGAAATAGGGGAGCACCAACGTCTCCTCGGACCTGCCCAGGTCTGACTCCAGCAGGGCCCGGGCGAGGCCTTCCCGAGAGGCCTCTCTTTTCGGGGGACACCCCAGAAAAGCCTTTGGGGTTCTCAGAAGGCCCCCAAGGCCCTGGCCGTGGAGGAGGAGGAGGTGGAGGAGGAGGAGGAGGCCGGCCGGCTCCTCCATTCCCCAGCAGCACGGACAGACACAATGGCCGCCGGCGCCCCGCACAAAGAGGGGGTGAGGCCTGGGCCTCTCCGCTCGGGTCGCCCGAAGGCGGGGAGGTCGCGGCCTGCTCGAGGAGGGGCCCCCCAAGGCGGAGACCACGTTGGGGCCCCCCAGGCGGCTTCCCGGCGCCCAGGGGCGGGCGGGCTGGGAGCCCGGGGGTGGGCAGGCTGCAACCTTGGAGGCGCCCTCCCGGGCTGGGTGGGCTTCTTCCCGCGCGCTCGCCCGCCCGGGTACCACCCTCCCGCCCGCCGGGCCACCGCCCCGTTGCTAGGCAACCTCGTTGCACCCTCCGGGGCGCCCCCGGGACCTCGCCGGGGGCGGGGCCTCGCCCCGGCGGCCCGCCCGCGGCAGCCAATCGGCGCGCGCCGTCGGCACGCAAGCGGGACGGCGAGCGCTCCCATTGGCCGCCGCGCCCGCCACTCACTCACCCGCCAGCCCCCGCGCGAGCCGTAGGGGGCCGCATCCCCCCTTCTTCATCGGCCGACCGGCTCGCTCGCTCCCTCGCTCGCTCCTCGCTGCCCGGCCGAGAGCCTCGCGAGGGTTCTTCGTGGCCGACCGCCGCGCCGCGCCGCGCTCTCGGACCGGCAGATGGCTCACGATGCGCTTGGCGAGCCGGCCTCAGTTTCCCCTGAAGAGACCGGGGGAACTTGCGAAGCGCAGTCACTTCCGGTGCCGGCAGCGCGCGCGAGCCCGAGACGCAAAGGAAAGGAAGCGCGCGCTTGGAGGCCTCGGCGGCCAGGCCTGGGGTTGGGCGCCCCCTGGCGACCGCTAGTGGGAACTCGGCGATGCCCAAATTTGCCTACCCTCCCCAAACTCAGTTTTTTTTTAAATCAATATCCTTATTGAAACACCTTGATTACAAACATGATTGTGGTTGGGGTTCAGTCATGGAAAGAACACCCCCCTTCACCTGTGCGACATTCCCATCCCCAATGTCCCAAGTCTCCCTCCTCCCACCTGCACTCTAGACAGGCTTTCTACTTCCCTCATTCATTCACTTCGTTATGACTTCTCAATGCAGTTATTTCTCTAACTGCACTCATCACTCTTTTTTTTTATTCTTTTTTAAATTTAATATAAGCTATTTTTATATCTTTATTGAAACACCTTGATTACAAATATGATTGTAGCTGGGTTTCAGTCCTGTAAAGAACACCCCCCTTCACCAGTGCCACATTCCCACCACCAATGTCCCAAATCTCCCTCCTCCCCACCCCACCTCCACCTGTACTCTAGACAGGCTTTCTACTTCCCTCATTCATTCTCATTGTTAGGATAGTTCTCAGTGTCGTGTTTTCTCTAACTGCACTCATCACTCTTTGTGGTGGGCTTCATGTCGTGAGCTGGACCTTCCAGTCCTCCTCTCTTTGTCTCTGAGAATTATTGCAAAAATGTCTTTCATACGATCCAGCTATACCACTCCTAGGGATATACCCTAGGTACACAAAAATACAATACAAAAATCTCCCTTCCTCACACCTATATTCATTGCAGCGCTATTTACAATAGCCAGACTCTAGAAACAACCAAGATGCCTGTAGAACAAAATAATAACAGATGCCCTTCAACAGATGAATGGCTAAAGAAACTGTGGTACATATACACAATGGAATATTATGCAGACGTCAGGAGAGATGAAGTCATGAAATTTTCCTATACATGGATGTACATGGAATCTATTATGCTGAGTGCAATAAGTCAGAGGGAGGGAGATAGCTTCAGAATAGTATCACTCATCTTGGGTTTAAGAAAAATGAAAGACATTTTTCTAAACTGAGTTTTACATGTCAAACAGGACATGTCTAGTTTTCCCAAGTCTTCCAACCTGGCAGGTAATTAATTCAATTGCTCTCAATTGAATTGATTCCATTGAATTGTGCCTCAGTGGTTTTCACAGTCAAGTAGGTTCAGCCCAATTTTCCTTCACTGAATTGTTGTGAGATTTACAAGAGCGGGAAATGCATGCAAAGTTCATGCATGGTCTAGGATGGTACCAAGACCAGACAGTTGTATGTTCATTTGGTGGAAATAAAAAATGATGAGAATACGAAGTCCAAAGTCAACAGGTGGAGGGAGGACAACACTGGTGGTGGGAATGCCCCTCATTCATTATTACTATGTGCCTTACATATTACTGTGAAAAATTTGCAATTCACTTTGCCCACAATAAAAAATAAAGTGCATGGTCCATACTACATGCAGCATAAATTGATTCAACATGTTTATCGTTTGGGTTGATGAAAATAGAAACAGGATACAGCTCTGCTTTCATGGAGATTGAACGGGAATAGGGCTCAGCTCAGCAATAAAGCACTTGTCTTGCATGTGAGAGGCCCCAGATACAATATTAAAAAAAAAGAGAGAAAGTAAGAAAACACACAAACTAATTCCAAACAGTGACATTGTTTTAAAGAAGCAGTGTGGCTGGTCCAATGGCTGTGGTTTATCAGAATCTATTAACGTTAGTACCACAACAGTTGGTATATACCCCCACACTGCTCAATTTGACTGGCTTTAAAAAAAAAAAAAGGCAATGTAAGGAGGGTAAAGGCAAAATGCTATTTTAGACTAAGGACTCAAAGATGCAAATACTGTATGTGGGGTGGATAGCTATGGTCTCTTCTGGATTTTGTTTGTTGCTGTATATGAAGACATCCAAGAAATAAATAAGTTTAGCTAGAGAGTTGAGAGTCCATGGCAAAGAGATGATTTAAGGGTTCTTCATTTGAATTACCTAAACACAGGCATCCACCATGCTTTGCTGATAGGGTCCTATATTCACTCTTGTCTGCCGTCTCTATCTGAAGAAGACTATCCACTGAGACTTCGCCCTAGCTGCCTCTTCCCTTCACACACCCCTTTGGAGATTGGTTAGCATTAGATAGATACTTTGGTCTGTTAACGACATCTGCCCTTCCTCCATGTTGATTGACATTGTATGTGGAGGATAGTCTGGATTGTAAATATGTTTCCAATTTATTAGTTATTACCATGGAAAACTTTTAATTTCTCTCTCTCTTTTTTTTTCCTTTTGCCTTCGGAATTCTGTGTCTTTTTTACCTTCTCTAGGGACCAGAGAGATAGTACAGCTCTTACCTTGCAGGTGACTGACCCAAGTTTGCTCCTTAGTGTCCCATGTGGTCCTCTGGGCCCATCAGGAGGAGTTATTCTTGAGTGCAAGGAATCATCCCTAGGCATACCTGGGTATAGTCTAAAAACAACAAACAAACAAACCAAACAAAAAAACTCCACTTCCATATTCTAAAATAATTGCTTTGAAGCAGGGAGATAACAAGAGCATGGTTTTATACTCTAGAACCTGAATTCAATCCACAGCACCACATTGCTTCCCCACCGCAGCCCAGCATCTATGGTTAGGCCCTGGAGGCCTCCCCAGTACCACAGGAATGGTCCTGGAGGTCCTCAACACCACAGGCCTGAGCATTGGACCACATAGTCCAGTTGGCTGAATACTTCAGGAAGTGGTCCTAGGGTTTCCTGGCCCCTCCTTGGAAGCTCCTGTCCTCCCAGCCACACAAACCACTCAACATATAGAAGAAATGTTTCATCTAGTTTTAACATGGTTTCACAGTTGACATTTAAATTCTTGTTTTATCATAAATTCACTATTTTTGGGGAGGGGAGGAAGACCACATCAGATATTCACAGATTACTCCTGGTGGTGCCAAGGAATTATATATGGTGCTATTGAACCCTGGTCAGCTACATGTGAGGCAAGCGCACTACCTGCCTCTGTGCTACCTCTCTGGTCCCATCATAAATTTACTTTGGAGGCAATTTCTTAGTAAGGAGGTGCATTGGGGCCAGCACTGCTTGGGGACTACTCTCAACTGTGTGCTTGGGGTTTATTCCTCCATGTAGTTCTCAAGAGACCAGGTAATGACAGGGACAGAATCAGGGTCAGTCATATGCAAGGCAGACATCTTACCCCTGTACTTTTCTCTAGCTCCATTATAAATTCATTTTTGTATAAGGTGTCAGACACTATTTAAAATTGTATTACAGTCTTTGTCCCTGCTATCCTGGTGCATCTTCTCCTGGAGTACCAGTCATGCTCTGGGTCTGGAATTCTTGTATCACAAGGACTTCTGGCTTCTCAGATGGGCCTTGTATTTCAAAGCTTTCATGTCTTTGGTCTAGTTTAGATACCAGAGGGTGTTTTATTCAGTACATTTTTCCAGGGCACCCTCTTTCTATGAAACACAAGTGTATTTGAATTAATTTCTTTTTCTTTATTAATTTGGCAGGAGTAGAGGGTAAATCTGGCAGTGCTTCTGGCTATGCACTCAAGAATCACTCCTGGGGGCCAGAGCAGTGGCGCCGAGTGGTAAGGCGTCTGCCTTGCCGGCACTAGCCTAACAGACTTTGGTTCTATCCCCCGGCATCAGATATAGTCCCCCAGCCAGGAGTGATTTCTGAGCACATAGCCAGGAGTAACTCCTGAGTGTCACAGGGTGTGACCTAAAAACAACAACAACAACAACAACAACAACAAAGAATCACTCCTGGTTCACTGCAGGAACCATCTAGAGTACTGGGGATTGAATCTAGATTGGCTGCATATAAGGCAAGTACCTTACTAGTTGTGCTATCTCTCAGACCCCAATTTCTTTTCTTTTTCTTGTTTCTTTTTTGGCCACACATAATGACGCTCAGGAGTTACTCCTGGCTATGTGCTCAGAAATCACTCCTGACTTGGGGGACCATATGGGAGGCTGGGGGATCGAACTGCAGTCTGTCCTAGGTTAGCGCATGCAAGGCAGATGCCCTACCACTTGCATCACCACTCCAGCCCCTCAGACCCCAATTTTTGAACTTAATATTTTGTTCTAGGGAAGAGGTTTTTCTTGTTTTTTAAAATTATTTTGCTTTGGGTCACACTTGATGGAACACAGGGCTCAAGCTCTGGGGTTGCCTCTGGGAGTGCTCAGGGGACCATTGAGTACCAGGAATTGAACCCAGGGCTACAGAATGCAATGTTTGCATCCAGTTAATTGAAAAATTTTCCTGAGTGCTCAGGAAAAGATTTTTATCTGGAACGAGATCTGACTTTTTATTTTAATAATTTGGTTTTTGGGCCACACCCGGCAGTGCTCAGGGGTTACTCCTGGCTGTCTGCTCAGAAATAGCTCCTGGCAGGCACGGGGGACCATATGGGACACCGGGATTTGAACCAACCACCTTTGGTCCTGGATCGGCTGTTTGCAAGGCAAATGCCGCTGTGCTATCTCTCCGGGCCCTATTTTAATAATTTGGTATCATATTATTTTAATGTAGTAATTATCATTATGCAAATTTATATTGTACTTTGGGAGACCAACAGAGAGTAGATCAATTCTACCTGGAGACATGGGCTTATTTAACTGGCCCTTAAAAAGGAGAATGGGATTTTGCCTGGGAGAGGAAGAAGGAAAGGACATTTTAGGCAGAAGGCATAGCCTGAGCAAAGGCATGGAGCTCTACCATGAGAATTTGTGTTGGAGGGGCTGGAGTCATAATAACACAGAGGTTAAGGTGTTTGTCTGGTATGTGTCCAGCCCAATTTCTATTCCCAGAATTCCATATGGTCCCCTAAGACCTGCCAGGAGTGATCCCTGAGCACAAGCCAGGAGAATAGAATTAACATGGCTGGGTGCAGCCCCAAAACAACAACAACAACTTGTGCTATGTCCTGAAGATGAATTGGGATGGTTTTAGGGTCCTAGAGGGAGCTGAATGAGCTGGAGTGCATATTTTGCATATAGAAATTTGATGCTCTGTACCATATGTCCCTCGAGTACCACCAGGAGTGACTCTGAACACATAGCCTCAAAGTAGCCTTTGAGCACTGCTGAGTGTGGTCCCCCCAAGAAATTTGGGGATGGGGCCGGAGAGATAGCATGGAGGTAGGGCATTTGCCTTGCATGCAGAAGGACGGTGGTTTGAATCCCGGCATCCCGTATGGCCCCCCAAGCCTGCCGGGAGCGATTTCTCTCTCTCTCTCTCTCTCTCTCTCTCTCTCTCTCTCTCTCTCTCTCTCTCTCTCTCTCTCTCTCTCTCTCTTTTTGTTTTTGTTTTTTTTAGGCCACACCCTTTTGATGCTCAGGGGTTACTCCTGGCTAAGCGCTCAGAAATTGCCCCTGGCTTGGGGGACCATATGGGACGCTGGGGGATCCAACCGCGGTCCTAGACACCTTACCTCTAGCGCCACCTCACCGGCCCCATGCCGGGAGCGATTTCTGAGCATAGAGCCAGGAGTAACCCCTGAGTGTTGCGCTGCTGGATGTGACCCCCCCCAAGAAACAAACAAAGAAATTTGGGGGTGACGGAGGGAATAATATCTGAGGGAAATGAAAACAGGTGATCATCAGTATGTGTAGAGAATAAAATAGTCATAGGCTTCAAATAAAAGAACAAGAAGCTGGCGATACAGTCCATCAGGTAGGATGCTTGCCTTCCTTGTATGAGACTGACTTGGGTTCGAGCCCCAGCTTTCCATATGATCACAGCTCCACCAGGAATTATTCCTTAGAGTGAAGTCATGAGTAACCCCTGAATTCTTCTGGGTGAGACCCTAAAACCAAACAAAAAATGGTCAAGTGTCTTTGAAGAGGGCTAGAACAGAAAGTAAAGCAGGTAGAGTGCTTTAAATTCAATCCCAGGCATCCATTTGGTCCCCTGATCACCACCTGGAGTGATTCCTGAAGCAGAGCCAGAAGAAACCTCTGAACACTTTAAAGGGGTGTGGCCAGAAAAACAGAGAGTATTTGGGTAAGAGGGAAGGAACTTTGCAGTACTTATCAGGAGTTTTGAAATAGCTTTGAAAAAAGTCACTGGTAAATGATCTTTGGTTGAAATGTAACAAGGAAAGAAGTGACAGATTGGAGCAATAGCATGGTGGGTAGGGTAGGGCATTTGCCTGGCATGTGGCTGACCCGGGTTTGGCTCCCCACATCCTGTATGGTCTCCCAAGTCTGCCTGGAGTAATTGTTGAGTGCAGAGCCAGGTCACTGGGTGTGGCCAAAAAAATGTGAAATGCTGCCAAATATTTATGCAAGGCACAGGGAAAATTAAATGCTGACTTCAGGAAGTAGGATAATGGACTACATGGTTAAATACAAAAAACAGTGGGTAGGGTATTTGCCTTGCAAGCAGTCTATCGGGGGTTCACTCCTAGCATTCTATTTAGCTCTTTGGGTCTGCCAGGAGTAGTTCCTGAGTGCAGAACCAGGAGTAACCCCAGCACCACTGAGTGTGACCCAAAAACCAAAATAAATAAGTTTATGCATCGAAAGTGTACTTGAAGAATAGTAATGTGGGAAAATGCTCAAAATATAACACTTTGTAAAAAACAAGTTTTCAAAAATACACTGACAATTATTCTGCTTTATACAAAATGTATATTACACGCAAAATATAGATGATGGAAATATGCCCAAAGCAAAAAGGTGATTCTTGCTGAGTAGTCAAATTGTGGATATCTTTGTTTTCTTTTCTTTTCATACTTTATTATATAAACATGACTGTATTCTTTTTTTTTAGTTGAAAAACACTATTTAAAAAACACATCTGCCTAGATTTAGATGATGAGGACATGCTTATGGTGTAAGTGAAAATAGAAACAAACAAAATTAGATGTGTGATTTGATCTCAACTCTAAATACCATGCATATAAAAAAAAGCTGGGAAATAATATGATAGTGACAAAAGTAAAGCAGTGAAAAACCCTTCCATGGTTGCTAAGTTAAATGAAAAGACAGTGGCCAAAAAAAACCTGGGAAGATTCTCAGCTCCACTAGGTATCAGGGAAATGCAAGTGAAAGCTTCTGTGTGAAACAACTCCATGCTCACTATTTTAGCAAAAAATGAGAAAATCTGGGGTCAGAGAGATAATACTGGTGTTAGGGCACTTGCCTCGATGCAGCCAACCCTGGTTCAGTGTCATTGCACGTAACATGGATGTCTCCATTATAAAGGGATAGCACACTCCAGATGTGTCTACTGGCTTTCCTGGTGAAGTGCCTAATTTTTCCCAAGAAAAATTCAGCCAGAAGGCCCGTCGGTGAAAGTCAATCATAACCCCTGCGTGGATTACTGGCTATATTTCTGACATGGCTGCAACATTATATATCTCTTTACTTGTATTTATTTGGCTTTGCCTCCCTTGCTAAACTTCAGATATTTGGCCTCAGTTATCCTGCAATCTTATAGAAATTTTCAGCACCAAGACTGCTAAATTCCCCGCTGGCTAGTATATTTGCAACTCAAAGGTTGAACGAAGCCAGTTCCCAACAACTTGCTTTTTCCTGCTCTCAGCTTCATGGTACTATACAATAGCTTCTGCCTTTCTTGAATTCTACTTTCTGGAGGCTGCAAACTTCTTGCAAACCAGAACACCTCCATCTCATGTTTCGCCTTACCTCTAGCAGGGCTCTTTCTCACCTACATTGGTACCATTGTGTTGTCCCTCCTAAGGATTCTCTGCCCTTTGTTTTCCTGAAAATACTTTGCATACCAGAGTTGTGCTTAAAATTTCATCAGCTGAAAAGTAAAGTTTGTCTCTCGTCTCATAGACGTGGGTCCCCATACAATGCATTTTGTATGGTCTCAATCATTTCATATTTCATATTCGTCTGCTCATGTACCTGTTTTCATCTTGTGAAAGTACTATGACCCACGAGAATTGCTGAGATGCAACACGTCCACAGCAGTTCAGTCCCTAGCATCATGTGGTCCCTTGAGCATCACCAGGGGTGACTCCTGAGCCCAGAACCAAGAATAACCCCTTAGCATTGCCTGGACTTCCAAGATCCCTCCCCACCAAAAAAGGGGTGGAAAAAATCTGATTAAATTAAGGAATCAAGGTTGACTTAAAAATATAGAATTTAGGGGCCGGGCGGTGGCACTGGAGGTAAGGTGCCTGCCTTGCCTGCGCTAGCCTAGGACGGACCGCGGTTCGATCCCCCAAGAAGCCAGGAGCAACTTCTGAGCGCATAGCCAGGAGTAACCCCTGAGCGTCACAGGGTGTGGCCCAAAAACCAAAAAAAAAAAAAATATATATATATATATATAGAATTTAGGGTCTGGAGAGATAGCATGAAGGTGGGGCGTTTGCCTTAGATGCAGGACAGTGGTTCGAATCCAGGCATCCCATATGGTCCCTGTGCCTGCCAGGATCGATTTCTGAGCGTGGAGCCAGGAGTGACTCCTGAGCACTGCCGGGTGTGACCCAAAAACTAAAAAGAAAAAAAGAAAAAAAAAAAAAAGAAGGGCCCGGAGAGATAGCACAGAGGTGTTTGCCTTGCAAGCAGCCGATCCAGGACCAAAGGTGGTTGGTTCGAATCCCGGTGTCCCATATGGTCCCCCGTGCCTGCCAGGAGCTATTTCTGAGCAGACAGCCAGGAGTAACCCCTGAGCATCGCCGGGTGTGACCCAAAAACCAAAAAAAAAAAAAAAAAAAAAGAAATCACTTCTGGGGGCTAGAGAGAGAGCATGGAGGTAAGGCATTTGCCTTGCATGCAGGACAGTGGTTCAAATCCTGGCAACCCATATGGTCCTCTGAGCCTTTCTTTCTTTCTTTCTTTCTTTCTTTCTTTCTTTCTTTCTTTCTTTCTTTCTTTCTTTCTTTCTTTCTTTCTTTCTTTCTTTCTTTCTTTCTTTCTTTCTTTCTTTCTTTCTTTCTTTCTTTTCTTTCTTTCTTTCTTTCTTTCTTTTCTTTTTTGTTTTTGGGCCACACCCGTTTGATGCTCAGGGTTACTCCTGGCTATGCGCTCAGAAGTCGCTCCTGGCTTGTGGGGACCATATGGGACGCCGGGGGATCGAACCGCGGTCCATCCTATGCTAGCGCTTGCAAGGCAGACACCTTACCTGTAGCGCCACCTTCCCGGCCCCTCTTTCTTTCTTTTCTTTCTTTCTTTCTTTCTTTCTTTCTTTCTTTCTTTCTTTCTTTCTTTCTTTCTTTCTTTCTTTCTTTCTTTCTTTCTTTCTTTCTTTCTTTCTTTCTTTCTTTCTTTCTTTCTTTCTTTCTCTCTCTCTCTCTCTCTCTCTCTCTTTCTTTCTTCCTTTCTTTCTTTCTGATTTTTCGGGCCACACCCGTTTGATGCTCAGGGGTTACTCCTGTAGAGCCAGGAGTAACCCCTGAGTGCTGCCAGTGTGACCAAATATATCTATATCTATATCTATAAATGTATATATATATATATATACACATATTTTTTTTAGTGGGCCAGAGAGATAGCACATTGGTAGGGCGTTTGCATTTGCCTTGTATGTGGCCAACCCTGGAGGGACCCAGTTCGATTCCTGGCATCCCATATGGTCCCCCAGTCTGCCAGGGGTGATTTCTGAATGCAGAGCCAGGAGTAATCTTTGGGAAATTCTGGGTGTGTCCCAAAAACCAATCAGTAAATAAATAGATAAATAAATTTAAAAAAATAAAAGAATATAGGGGGCTAAAACGATAGCACAGTGGCAGGATTTTGCCTTGTATGCAGCTAAACTGGGATGGGGAATATGGTCCCCAATCCCCAGCATCCCATATGGTCCCTGAGCCTTCCAGGAATGATTTCTGAGTGCCACCAGGTGTGGCCTCAAAACAAAAACAAAACAAAACAATATGGAATTTAAAACTTTGATTCCTGGACAGATAGTATAGGGATTATGGTGATTGTCTTGCACGCAGCTGACTCTGGATCTATCTTCAGAAACTGTTCTCTCTCTCTCTCTCTCTCTCTCTCTCTCTCTCTCTCTCTCTCTCTCTCTTTTTCTCTCTCTCTCGTATTACTTTTTAAGCCTTCTTTTAAATCTAGAAATCAGAAATAATAGCCCTACATATTATGTGTGTTGCAATGATTAAATGAAGACATCAATGTATAGCATTTTAAATATACACATACTCAGACCCGGAGAGATAGCACAGTGGCGTTTGCCTTGCAAGCAGCCAATCCTGGACCAAAGGTGGTTGGTTCGAATCCCGGTGTCCCATATGGTCCCCTGTGCCTGCCAGGAGCTATTTCTGAGCAGATAGCCAGGAGTAACCCCTGAGCACTGCCGGGTGTGACCAAAAACCAAAAAAATATATACATATATACACATACTCTGTCCTAGATATGCAGTATTTGGGGGGATTAGAAGGCCACACCCAGCAGTGCTCTGGGGTTATTCCTGGCTCTCTTCTCAAGGATCATTTCTAGTGCAGATTGAAAGACCATATGGGGGGCCCAGAGAGATAGCACAGTGGCATTTGCCTTGCGAACAGCCGATCCAGGACCAAAGGTGGTTGGTTCGAATCCCAGTCTCCCATATGGTCCCCCGTGCCTGCCAGGAGCTATTTCTGAGCAGACAGCCAGGAGTAACCCCTGAGCATCGCCGGGTGTGGCCCAAAAACCAAAAAAAAAAAAAAAAAAAGACCATATGGGGGCCGGCGTGGTGGTGCTAGAGGTAAGGTGTCTGCCTTGCCAGCGCTAGCCTAGGACAGACCATGGTTCGATCCCCCTGGCATCCCATATGGTCCCCCAAGCCAGGAGCGAGTTCTGAGCGCATAGCCAGGAGTAACCCCTGAGCATCACCGGGTGTGGCCCAAAAAACAAAACAACAACAACAACAACAAAAGAAAGACCATATGGGATACTGGGGCTTGAACCAGGTTGACCTTATGCTAGGCAAGTGCCCTACCTGCTAGGATATCTCTCTAGCCTCTAGTATTTTTTAATGAATAGGAAAAATATTAAAATACCTTGGCCTAAGCTAAACTAGTCCCCACCAACAATACAGAGCATGAAGGGACTGAAACAAAAGTATAGCAACACAGCTTCCCATATATTCTGAACAATAGCAGAGTAATTCCTGAGTGAAGAGCCTGAAGTAATTCAGGAGAATGCTGTTGCGGCCCAAAAGACAAAGGGAAAAAAAAAAGGCAGAGGATGAAATTTCAAGGGCTTTTTTTCAAGTTATTCCCAGAAAATAAAGGCTTGAGCTTGGATACTGATTGTCCTGCCTGAACTTGCTACAGAAAATCCTTACATTAGCACACACTATCCAGGTTCCACCTCCCAACTCTTGGCAATTATTACTCTATTTTTTAAATTATTATTAATATTCTTTTATTATTTTACTGTGTGTATAAGACTCACGAGTGGTGCTCAGGAGGCCTAAGGCCTCTTCCAACAATTTTTTTTGGTTTTCAGGCCATACTAGTGATGCGTAGGGGTTACTCCTGGCTATGCGCTCAGAAATTGCTCCTGGCTTGGGGGGACCATATAAGACGCTGGGAATCAAACCGCGATCTGTCCTGGGTCAGCTGCGTGCAAGGCAAACACCCTACCTCTGCACCATTGCTTCAGCCCCTCCTTTCAACAATTCTAAACTGACAAGCCTAAGGCTTAGACCTTAATCAGGATGTCACAGAAGCCACATCTAGCAGTGCTCCAGTAATTTTCAGAGGATCAAGTAATGTGGTATTGAACCCTGATCAGCAGTATTCAACATACAGTTTTTTTTTGTTTTGTTTTGTTTTGTTTTTGTTTTTGTTTTTTGTTTTTTGGGCCACACCCGGCATTGCTCAGGGGTTACTCCTGGCTGTCTGCTCAGAAATAGCTCCTGGCAGGCACGGGGGACCATATGGGACACCGGGATTCGAACCAACCACCTTTGGTCCTGGATCGGCTGCTAGCAGGGCAAACGCCGCTGTGCTATATCTCCGGGCCCCAACATACAGGTTTTAACCTCTGTGTACTCCCTTAGTTCTTTTCTACTTTGTTTCTTTATTGCCTGTTCTAAAAGTGTCATACATGCAGAATCATATATTTGCCTTCATTGTTATTAATTTTGGGTTTGGGGCCACATGTGGCATTGTTCAGGGCTTACTCCTGGTCCTACACTCAGGCATTAGTCCTGAGAGTGCCCAGAGAATGATATGCAGTCCTAGGAGCAAAAGGGTCAGCAGCATGCAAGATGAAGTATCTGGCCCCTATACTATCTCCCCTATACTTGCCTTAATTTTTTTATATATTTAAATTTGTGATTTGGGGACCACGCCCAGCTCTGCTTAGAAGTTTTGTGCAGTGAAGGGATCATGCCCAGGTTTCCAGCATGAAAAGTGCTCAGTTGGTTGAACATCTCTTTTGCTTGTTTTAGTCTGATTCCTTTTATTTAATAGGACATTCCTAATTCACCTATGATGTAAGATGGATCATTACTTAATTTCCTTTTTTGTATGTTTGGGATTCACTTCTCATGATCTCAGGGACCTGTAGGCATCAAACATCAAATTCAAATCTTCCACATGCATAGCATGTGCTCCAGCCTTTTAAGCCATCTTTTTTTGTTTGTTTTTTGGACCACACCAGGTGCCACTCAGGGGTTACTCCTAGACTTGCACTTAGAAATCCTGGAAGGCTCAGGAGACTTATGGGACACCGGAGATTGAACCCAGGTCAGCCATGTACAAGGCAAAAACGTCTTACCTGCTGTGCTATTGCTCTGGTCCCAAGCTGTCTTTTCTTTTTCTTTTTGGCCACACCTGGCTATGCTTGGGGGTTCTACTTCTGGCTTTGCACTCAGGGTTCACTTAACTTTAAAAAAACAATATTTTTATTGAATCACTTGAACAAAGTGCCAGTTATTGATAGTTGAATTTCAGTCCTACAATATTCCAACACTTATCTCTTCACCAGTGTACATTTTCTGTCATCAATGAGAGAGTTCACTATTTTTTGTGGTTTTTTGTTTGTTTGTTTGTTTTGTTTTGGGTCACACCTGGTGGGTTAATCCTGACTTTGATCTCAGAAATTGCTCCTGGCAGGCTTGGGGGACCACATGGGATGCCAGGAATAGAACCCAGGTTGGCCATGTGCAAGGCAAATGCCCTACCGTTGTTGTGCTATCCCTCCGGCCCCTTTTTTTTGTTTGTTTGTTTACTTTTTTGTTTGCTTATTTTGCTTTGGATCATATCCAAGGATGGGCAGGATTTACTCCTGGCAGTGCTTGGGGAATCATATAAAATGCTAGATATTGAAGTTAAATTGATCCAATGCAAGGCAATTGCCCTACATAATGTACTGTCTCTCCAAACCCAGGACTCACTTCTTTTTTTGTTTTTGTTTTTGGGCCATACCTGGCTCTCTGCTCAGAAATCACTGCTGGCAGGCACGGGGGGGGGGGGGGGGTTGTGTGTGTGTGGGGAGAGGAACCATTCGAACCACCTTAGGTCCTGCATTGGCTGCTTGCAAGGCAAACACTCTAAGGCTGTGCTATCTCTTCAGCCTCCCAGGACTCACTTCTAACAGCTCATTGCCCCACATGTGGTGCCAGGGATTGAACCTGGGTCTGCTGTGTGCTAGGTCAAGCATTCTACCCACTGTATTATCTCTTGAGCTATCTTTCTGGTCCTTAACTCTTTCTCTATTCCCCTCCCCTCTGTCTCCCTCTTTTCCTCTCTTCTCCCTCTTCCTTTTCCTTTCTCTTATCCTTGAAGGGTAATTTCTACACAATCTTTAGGAAGTTCAGGGTCCCCGCCCAAGAATTCTGGGCCAATCTGGACTATGGTTCAATGAAAGAATCTGAGGATGCAATGTGGGTATTACTTGGGCCACCTCTATGGTGCTAAGGAGTCTCCTGAGTTTTCTGAGCAGTCCTTGGAGAACCATGTGATAGTTGCATACACCTGGTTGTGGTGCACCAGAGGTCACATACTTTGTTGTGGTACTTGAGATCCTAAATGGCAGGAACAATTTTGGCATGTGTGGAGGTAAAAGGGATAGAACCTGAGGCCTCATGTCTGCAAAGCAGGTACACTAACACTGCGCTATTAAAAGTCCAAAATTTGAACTATCTGACTCAAAAAAATAATTGGAGGGGAGTTTTGGTTCACTCTGCCTATATTCAGTGCTTACTCCTGGCTCTACACTCAGAGATCACTCCTAGAATGGTTCAGAGTGTCACATATGGTATCAGGAATTGAAGAGAGGGGGCTTCTACATGCAAGGCAAGTGACTTACCCACTATACTCTCTCTCTGTCTCTCTCTCTGTCTCTGTCTCTCTGTCTCTCTCTCTGTCTCTTTCTCTGACCTTTTGGTTTTTGGGACACACCTAGAGGTGGTCAGAACCTACTTCTGATTCTGTGATCAAGGGTCACCCTGATGGAACTCAGGGGGCCATACGTGGTGGTAGAGAATGAACCTGGGTTGGCATCATGCAAGTGCCATATCCTCTGCACTCTTGCTCCACCCACTGTTTAGTCTGAAAGTCAAATGTTCCTTTGATTGCTTTCATTTACTATCTGGCTCAAATTGTGTATGACGTTTCAATAATTTTTCAGGGTAGGATGCACATATGGCTGCACAGTAGTGTGTATGGACTTTAATGAAGGTGCCAGGAAACTAGGATTCAGCCTTTCATGGTGTTCTTGCTGCACTTTGATTTTGCACAGCAGGATAGCCCTTGTCCATTTCCCGCTTCAATTATTCTCTATTTCTCAATACACACATACACCCGTGAGGCTAGAGAGTACTCAGTGGGGTCCCACTTACGGGAATCCCATCCAGTATGGTAAGCACCAACCTTACATGGAAAATTGGCAGTTTCCTCTTTTCATTCAATCCAAGCAGCACATAAGGTCCCTTAAATGATCATCAGCCTTTTCAAATTTCCTGGTTAACAAACAGATCCTTATGGTCCACTGATCTATGTGCCACACTGTGTAAAGCTCTGGCACCACCTGGCCTCTAGAGCATTGCTGACGTGTAGACCTGGAGTTCCCTGAGCACTACAGGGCCTGAGAACACCAGATCTTTAGAACCTAGCATTAGCCCAATTGGCCAAATAAGGCAGGACTGACCTCCAGGTCCCCTGAGCACTGCTTGGCAGGCTAAGCAAAATAAAAAATAATATATGTGTATCTTTGTATTATGAACCTGTCACAATGTTCAACAGTTATTGTGGTTAATCTTGTTTCATCTGTATTACTTCCAACATCCCTACATTCCAACATCCCTACATTGGATAGTCATCATCATCATCATCATCATCATTATTATTATTATTATTATTATTATTATTATTATTGGTTTTTGGGCCACACCCGGCGGTGCACAGGGGTTACTCCTGGCTATCTGCTCAGAAATAGCTCCTGGCAGGCACGGGGGACCATATGGGACACCGGGATTCGAACCAACCACCTTAGGTCCTGCATTGGCTGCTTGCAAGGCAAACACCGCTATGCTGTCTCTCCAGCCCCTAGTCCTGATTATTTTGAAGCAAATTCTAATTTCAATCCTATCATTATTTGTTCTATTTATTTATTTATTTATTTATTTATTTATTTATTTATTTATTTTGGTTTTGAGGCCACACTGATGGTGCTCAGGGGTTACTCCTGGCTATCTGCTCAGAAATAGCTCCTGGGGGCCCGGAGAGATAGCACAGCTGCGTTTGCCTTGCAAACAGCCGATCCAGGACCAAAGGTGGTTGGTTCGAATCCCGGTGTCCCATATGGTCCCCTGTGCCTGCCAGGAGCTATTTCTGAGCAGACAGCCAGGAGTAACCCCTGAGCACTGCCGGGTGTGGCCCAAAAACAAAAACAAAAACAAACAAAAAAAAAAAGAAATAGCTCCTGGCAGGCATATGGGACGCTGGGATTCGAACCAACCACCTTAGGTCCTGGATCGGCTGTTTGTAAGGCAAATGCTGCTGTGCTATCACTCTGGCCCCTGTTCTATTTGTTTATTATTATATTTTGGTTTGGGGGCCTCATCCAGAGGTGCTCAGGGGTTATGTATGCTTCTGTGTTTAGAAGTCACTCCTGACAGGTTCAGGGGACCATATAGGATTCAGGGGATTGAACCCGGGTAGGCTGCTGTGCAAGGCAAATGCCCTATTCACTGTGCTGTTGCTTCGGGTCATTCTTTTTTCTTTTTTAGTTTTTTTTTTTTTTTTTTTGGGCCACACCCGTTTGACGCTCAGGGGTTACTCCTGGCTATGTGCTCAGAAATCACCCCTGGCTTGGGGGGACCATATGGGACGCCGGGGGATCGAACCGCGGTCCGTACCTTGGCTAGCGCTTGTAAGGCAGACACCTTACCTCTAGCGCCACCTTCCTGGTCCCTCTTTTTTAGTTTTTTTTGAGCCATACCTAGTGATGTTCAGAGGCAACTTGTGACTCTGTACTCAAGGTGCCAGTGCTCCAGGGGCCATATGAGATGATAGAAATCAAACCCAGGTTGGGGGGCCAGAGAGATAGCATGGAGATAAGGCGTTTGCCTTTCATGCAAGAGGTCATCGGTTCAAATCCCGGTGTCCCATGTGGTCGCCCCCCCCCCCCCGCCCCCCCCGTGCCTGCCAGGAGCAATTTCTGAGCCTGGAGCCAGGAATAACCCCTGAGCACTGCCAGGTGTGACCCAAAAACCACAAAACAAACAAACAAACAAACAAACAAAAAACCCAACCAGGTTGGCTGTGTGCAAGGCAAGTACTCTACCCGCTGTACTATTGCTCTAATCCCTCAAGCCTATCATTTTTCTTTTTCTTTTTTTTTTTTTTTGGTTTTTGGGCCACACCCAGTAACGCTCAGGGGTTACTCCTTGCTATGCGCTCAGAAGTCGCTCCTGGCTTGGGGGACCATATGGGAACCGGGGGATCGAACCACGGTCCATCCAAGGCTAGCGCAGGCAAGGCAGACACCTTACCTCTAGTGCCACCACCCAGCCCCAAGTCTATCATTTTTCTATTTCAACCAACCACCTGCCACTTTGTAGTTAATTATTTGAAAAAACTAAATCTTGGGGTCAGAGAGATAGCGCAGAGGTAGGGTGTTTGTTTTGCCTTGGACACAGAAGGACAGTGGTTGAATCCTGGCATCCCATATGGTCCCCTGAGCCTGCCAGGAGCAATTTCTGAGTGTAGAGCCAGGAGTAACCCCTGAACGCTGCCGGGTGTGACCCAAAAACAAACAAACAAACAAACAAACAAAAAGCAAAAACTAAATCTTTTGTCCTGTGTTTTTTCTCTCATCTTCTAAATTTCACTGATAATATCTTCATGGAGTGAATTAGCCATACTTTAAAATGTACTGCAGGGGCTGGGCAGTGGCGCTAAAGGTAAAGTGCCTGCCTTGCCTGCGCTAGCCTTGGACGGACCGCGGTTCGATCCCCCGGTGTCCCATATGGTCCCCCAAGCCAGGAGCAACTTCTGAGCACATAGCCAGGAGTAACCCCTGAGCATTACCGGGTGTGGCCCAAAAACCAAAAAAAAAAAAAAAAAAGTACTGCAATCCCATAATAACCAATGTTTAGATATCACACGAAAAAATATGCTATATAAAATATATATCTTCCTTTTTGCATTGACCCATGCAAGACATGTGGCTACCACTGAACCACATCCTCTGACCTGTCTACCTGTCTAATATTTTTATCAGATGCCAGATTTTTTTGTTTTGTTTTATTTTGGGGCCACACCTGGTGACACTTAGGGGTTACTACTGGCTATATACTCAGAAATTGCCCTGACTTATCTCCAGGGCTTCCCCTGGGCCACATGCTTGGGCAAGCCAGCGAGGTGGGTCCCTTGGAGGAGCTTGAAGGTTACCCTAGGCTTTCCCCCATTCCCCACCTGGCTCCTTAGGGAGGGTTGCGGTGGGGACTTTGAACTTCCAGCCTCCCAGCTCTTGAAGGTCTCTTTCCTTCCTGGGAGCCGGGAGTCTCTGCCAGCATGTGGTTCAACAGGCCTCCGCCATGCCAAAGGCCTTCTTAACCAGACCTGTGGGGGTGTGGGACTTGGGTGACCCCAGCAACCCTCTACTGCCTTGCTCTGGATCTTCAGGCCTTCCCCTGGGCCACATGCCTGGACAAGCCATCGAGGTGGGTCCCTTGGAGGAGCTTGAAGGTTAACCTAGGCTTAACTTGTGGATGCTGACAGTTGCTTGCTTGCACTAAAGCAGTCACTGGTAATTTCTTACCAGTCTAAATGTTCAAAACCACGCAGGGTCTAGCGCCCCCGCGTGCTCAAGATACATTAATAGTACTCCCTATCCTTGGATTATGTTTTTGTGTAAGCAGAATGTCCATTTTGTACTCTGCCCTTTCACACACCCCTACAAAAGCTCATTTTTTTCTTTAACTCTCTCACCCCCTACCATCATTACTCCACGTTTATCCATTTTAACTTCAGTACTGCAGAGTTCTAAAACACAGAACAAAGTGGTTCACTGGAGTTAACACCCCCCACAACTATTTCTAAAGGCATAAAGTGGACACGTATGTCTTTTCAATTTTTTATGTGTGTTTTCTTTGACAGCTATAGCTCTTACTGAATATTTTCTTATACAGTGACGATTTTCCCCATTTTTTATCTTTTCTTCTCTTTGTAAACTGTTCAATAGGAAATTTTGTGAAAGAGTCCTTCAGTTTAATTCTTCCTCTTCCTCTTCCTCTTCTTCTTCTTCTTCTTCTTCTTCTTCTTCTTCTTCTTCTTCTTCTTCTTCTTCTTCTTCTTCTTCTTCTTCTTCTTTTTGTTTTTGGGCCACACCCAGCGGTGCTCAGGGGTTATTCCTGGCTGTCTGCTCAGAAATAGCTCCTGGCAGGCACAGGGGACCATATGGGACACCGGGATTCGAACCAACCACCTTTGGTCCTGGATCGGCTGCTTGCAAGGCAAACACCTCTGTGCTATCTCTCCGGGCCCTCAGTTTAATTCTTATATTTGAACCAAGTCACGGGTATTTTTGGATGTGTTCTTACGCCCCCATATACACTGATAACACCACGTGGCTTTATTTCTTGTTTGCATAGGCACATTAAAATGGGAAAATACTATACATACAAATAAGTTCTTATCTAATAGAGATGGGAACACACAAATCTTGTAGTGCAATTGGACCTTATACCCTGAACATTTACATAATGACCTGGCACAGGCCTCAGAAGAATGGGCATTCTCCATTCACCCCTGATCTAGGGAAGACATCTAGGAAACATCCAAGGTTGTCTATAACATCACCTGGAAGCAATCCTCTACCAGGGAAGACCCTACCACTGCTCTGACATCGACCTACTCAAAAGAGAGTTCCCTTAACACTGAGAAGACTTAACAACACCAACAACCTGCTTACTGGACAGGGCTTTCTGCATTGCCCTTTAATTGTGAGGTGAAACGAGAGGATGCTCCACACCAGCCTCACTTTAATGTAGGATATGCAGATTCCAGGATCATTAATACAGAAACCTGATGCCAACAATAGAGACTGCATGAAAAATAAAACTGTATTGGCACTACAATGACTTGGATTAAACAAACTAGTTTGCCTGGAACCTAGAGTTGGTCTTATGCCAGGGGTAGGGTCTCCTACCTCCTTTCCATGTCCCCCACATTTTGGTGGGCCTATGCAAACAATATTTGCCACTCTAACACCGTTTTAACTGTGCTCCTTTAACTCTAAACCTTAAAAAAAAAAACACTTAAACTTCTGATGTTAACTTAAACTAATATGCATGTGCATGAAAATGTAAAAAAAAATACTATGCCTTCAATGTTTAAGGAGTCACATAAATTTCATGGCCTTATATTGCTTTGTGTACACTAAGAAAAGTTATAATGTACTACAATCTGGGGGCTTGTGCACAAAGTAATTGTACATGGGTTCTGTTTTATTTTTCTTAATGCTCTTTGACTGTAAGTTCAAAATTTAGGCGTCAGCAAGGGGATTTCTTCTGAGAACTCTGTTTATGGGTGATTGTCCTTCCACTGTAACTTTACCTTGTCCTCTTTCTTTGCATCATTGTTCTCATAATTACAGAATCTTCAGGATGAGGGATAACTGTTATTTCATGTGGTGCCACAATCATATACTGGTCCAGTGAATTGATGGAAGGCAAGAGTGAACTTTCTGTATCCCATGAAGATAGGATATTTTTGGCTCTACTACTCTCACTGACTGACTTACCCTAGAGCTTGCAAGGAGCGTCTTCATCTGTATCAGGGATGGTGAACACGCGGCTCTCGAGCTGCATGCGGCTCCCGGCCAAAATGAATGTGGCTCTTTGCCTCTTATCATTATTTTGGATACTGTGGCTCTTTGCCAAGTTTGGATTTTGTTCTGCTGCTTCTGAGGAGAGATCTC
The DNA here is from genome assembly GCF_024139225.1 of Suncus etruscus. Taxonomy (NCBI): domain Eukaryota; kingdom Metazoa; phylum Chordata; class Mammalia; order Eulipotyphla; family Soricidae; genus Suncus; species Suncus etruscus. Next base: position 11,303,847 of record NC_064856.1, on the reverse strand, counting down.
CCAGCGCATAGTCCCGCCCCCAGGCTGCGTCATCTGGTCTCCCATCCCTCGGAAACAACTGCACGGGCCAGCGGGGTGGGGGTGGGGGACCTGGGTGTCACATGTTGGGTTGCGTCTTACTGTTAGTTCTTAGTGTGGAGGACACAGCACACCCTCACCATCACTGCAGGATTTTTACCCTCACTCAAAATGGCAAAATGCAATGTGTGTTTAATATTATTGTTAAAATTAAAAAAATAAATACAAATAAAAAATTAAGAAAAAAAGAAATTGCCCTGACTTGGGGGACCACATTGGACACACCGTGGTCCATCCTAGGCTAGTGCGAGCAAGGCAGATGCTTACCACTGTGCCACTGCTCCAGCTCAGATGCCAGTTCTTCTGTGAATTTAAAATATGAAGTTGGGCCCGGAGAGATAGCACAGCGGCGTTTGCCTTGCAAGCAGCCGATCCAGGACCAAAGGTGGTTGGTTCGAATCCCGGTGTCCCATATGGTCCCCTGTGCCTGCCAGGAGCTATTTCTGAGCAGACAGCCAGGAGTAACCCCTGAGCGCTGCCGGGTGTGACCCAAAAACCAAAAAAAAAAAAAAAAAAAAAAATGAAGCTAATATATGAATTTTAAAATTAAATTGATAAGTTATATGACAACACTTATTGGAATTAGAATAGTTTAGAATGTTTTTTTTTTCTTATTTTCGTTTTTTTTTTTTGGGGGGGGCCACACCTGCTTATACTCATGCTTACTTCAGGCATGTACTTGGGGATCATTCTTAGTGATGCTTGGGGGATCATATGTAATGCCAGGGATCTAACCCAAGATTAGCACATGCGAGATAGGAGTCTTACCTACTGTTCTATCCTTCCACAACTCAAGAAGTTTTCAATTTTCCTCAAAGTTATTAGGTTTATTTTGTAAAATTATGTAGATGTAGTTTTGTTTTTGTTTTATTTATTTTATTTTTAAAAATATCTTTATTTGGGGGTCCGGAGAGATAGCACAGCAGCATTTGCCTTGCAAGCAGCCGACCCAGAACCTAAGGTGGTTGGTTCGAATCTTGCATCCCATGGTCCACCATGCCTGCCAGGATATATATATATATATATATATATATATATATATATATATATATATATATATATCTTTATTTGGAGCCGGAGAGATAGAATGGAGGTAGGGTGTTGCCTTGCATGCAGAAGGACAGTGATTCAAATCCCAGCATCCCATATGGTCTCTCAGTCTCTGGTGCCTGCCAGGGGTGATTTCTGAGAGTAGAGCCATGAGTAACCCCTAAGCACTGTCAGGTGCTACGAAAAAAGAAAGAAAAAAAAGAAAGAAAGAAATCAGGGACTGGTGAGGTGGCGCTAGAGGTAAGGTGTCTGCCTTGTAAGCGCTAACCAAGGAAGGACTGCAGTTTGATCCCCTGGCGTCCCATAGGGTCCCCCCAAGCCAGGAGCAATTTCTGAGCGCTTAGCCAAAAGTAACCCCTGAGCATCAAACGGGTGTGGCCTGAAAAACCAAAGGAAGGAAGGAGGGAAGGAAGGAAGGAAGGAAGGAAGGAAGGAAGGAAGGAAGGAAGGAAGGAAGGAAGGAAGGAAGGAAGGAAGGAAGGAAGGAAGGAAGGAAAGAAGAAAGAAGGAAAGAAAGAAAGAGAGAGAGAAAGAAAGAAAGAAAGAAAGAAAGAAAGAAAGAAAGAAAGAAAGAAAGAAAGAAAGAAAGAAAGAAAGAAAGAAAGAAAGAAAGAAAGAAAGAAAGAAAGAAAGAAAGAAGAAAGAAAGAGAGAAAGAAAGAAAGAAAGAAAGAAAGGAAGGAAGGAAGGAAGGAAGGAAAGAAAGAAAGAAAGAAAGAAAGAAAGAAAGAAAGAAAGAAAGAAAGAAAGAAGAAAGAAAGAGGGAGAGAAAGAAAGAAAGGAAGGAAGGAAGGAAAGAAAGAAAGAAAGAAAGAAAGAAAGAAAGGGAAAGAAAGAAAGAAAGAAAGGGAAAGAAAGAAAGGGAAAGAAAGAAAGAAGAAAGAAAGAAAGAAAGAAAGAAAGAAAGAAAGAAAGAAAGAAAGAAAGAAAGAAAGAAAGAAAGAAAGAAAGAAAGAGAGGAAAGGGGCCGGGCGGTGGCGCTCGAGGTAAGGTGCCTGCCTTACCTGCGCTAGCCTAGGAGATGGACCGCGGTTCGATCCCCCGGCATCCCATATGGTCCCCCAAGCCAGGAGCGACTTCTGAGCGCATAGCCAGGAGTAACCCCTGAGCGTCACCGGGGTGTGGCCCAAAAACCAAAAAAAAAAAAAGAAAAAAAAGAAAGAAAGAAAGAGAGGAAAGAAAGAGAAAGAAAGAAGAAAGATAGAAAGAACAAAGAAAGAAAGAGAGAAAGAAAGAAAGAGAAAGAAACAGTAAAAGATAGAAAGAAAGAAAGAAAGAAAGAAAGAATGAAAGAAAGAAAGAAAGGGAAAGAAAGAAGAAATAAAGAAGAAAGAAAGAAAGAAAGAGAGAGAAAGAAAGAAAGAAAGAAAGAAAGAAGAAAGAAAGAAAGAAAGAAAGAAAGAAAGAAAGAAAGAAAGAAAGAAAAAAGAAACAAATAAAGTAAGAAGAAAGAAAGAAAGAAAAAAGAAAGAGAAAGAAAGAAAGAAGAAAGAAAGAAAGAAGAGAAAGAAAGAGAAGAAACAAAGATAGAAAGAAAGAAAGAAAGAAAGAAAGAAAGAAAGAAAGAAAGAAAGAAAGAAAGAAAGAAAGAGAAAGAAAGAAAGAAAGAAAGAAAGAAAGAAAGAAAGAAAGAAAGAGAAAGAGAGAGAGAAAGAAAGAGAGAAAGAAAGGGAAAGAAGAAAGAAGAAAGAAAGAAAGAAAGAAAGAAAGAGAAAGAAAGAAAGAAAGAAAGAGAAAGAGAGAGAGAAAGAAAGAAAAGAAAGAAAGAAAGAGAGAAAGAAAAGAAAGAAAGAAAGAAAGAAAGAGAAAGAGAGAGAAAGAAAGAAAGAAAGAAAGAAAGAAAGAAAGAAAGAAAGAAAGAAAGAAAGAAAGAAAGAAAGAAAGAAAGAAAGAAAGAAGAAAGAAAGAAAGAAAGAAAGAAAGAAGAAAGAAAAAGAAAGAAGGAAGAAAGAAAGAGAGAAAGAAAGAAAGAAGGAAGGAAAGAAAGAAAGAGAAAGAAAGAAAGAAAGAAAGAAAGAAAGAAAGAAAGAAAGAAAGAAAGAAAGAAAGAAAGAAAGAAAGAGAGAGAAAGAAAGAAAGAAAGAAAGAAAGAAGAAAGAAAGAAAGAAAGAAAGAAAGAAAGAAAGAAAGAAAGAAAGAAAGAAAGAAAGAAAGAAAGAAAGAAGAAAGAAAAAGAAAGAAAGAAGAAAGAAAGAAAAAGAAAGAAAGAAGGAAGAAAGAAAGAAAGAGAAAGAAAGAAAGAAAGAAAGAAAGAAAGAGAAAGAAAGAAAGAAAGAAAGAAAGAAAGAAAGAAAGAGAAGAGAAGAGAGAAAGAAAGAAAGAAAGAAAGAAAGAAAGAAAGAAGAAATAAAGAAGAAAGAAAGAAAGAAAGAAAGAAAGAAAGAAAGAAAGAAAGAAAGAAAGAAAGAAAGAAAGAAAGAAAGAGAAAGAAAGAAAGAAAGAAGAAAGAAAGAGAAAGAGAGAGAAAGAAAGAAAAGAAAGAAAGAAAGAGAGAAAGAAAAGAAAGAAAGAAAGAAAGAGAAAGAGAGAGAAAGAAAGAAAGAAAGAAAGAAAGAAAGAAAGAAAGAAAGAAAGAAAGAAAGAAAGAAAGAAAGAAAGAAAGAAAGAAAGAAAGAAAGAAAGAAGAAAGAAAAAGAAAGAAAGAAGGAAGAAAGAAAGAAAGAAAGAAAGAAAGAAGAAAGAAAAAGAAAGAAGAAGAAAGAAAGAAGAGAAAGAAAGAAAGAAGAGAAAGAAAGAAAGAAAGAGAAAGAAAGAAAGAAAGAAAGAAAGAAAGAAAGAAAGAAAGAAAGAAAGAAAGAAAGAAAGAAAGAAAGAAAGAAAGAAAGAAAGAAAGAAAGAAAGAAAAGAAAGAAAGAAAGAAGAAAGAAAGAAAAGAAAGGGAAGGAAGAAGAAAGAAAGAAAGAAAGAAAGAAAGAAAGAAAGAAAGAAGAAAGAAAGAAGAAAGAAAGAAAGAAGAAAGAAAGAAAAGAAAGAAGAAAGGAAAGAAGAAGAAAAAGAAAGAAAGAGAAAGAGAGAGAGAAAGAAAGAAAGAGAGAGAGAGAAAGGAAGGAAGGAAGGAAGGAAGGAAGGAAGGAAGGAAGGAAGGAAGGAAGGAAGGAAGGAAGGAAGGAAGGAAGGAAGGAAGGAAGGAAGGAAGGAAGGAAGGAAGGAAGGGCTCAGAGGACCATATGGGATGCCGGGATTTGAACCACTGTCCTGCATGCAAGGCAAATGCCTTAACTCCGTGCTCTCTCTCTAGCCTCCAGGAATGATTTTTTTTTTTTTTCTTCTTTTTGTTTTTTGGGTCACACCCGGCAGTGCTCAGGAGCCACTCCTGGCTCCATGCTCAGAAATCGTTCCTGACAGGCATGGGAACCATATGGGATGCCAGATTCGAACCACCGTCTTTCTTTACCTCAATGTTATCCCCCCCACCCCAATCAGGAGTGATTTCTGAGCGTATAGCCCGGAATAACCCCTGAGCGTTGCCGAGTGTGATCTAAAAATTAAACTCCCCCGCAAAATCTTTATTTAAGCACCTTGATTACAAACGTGATTGTAGTTGGCTTTCAATCATATAAAGAACGCCTCCTTTTGTAGTTTTGATTTTTATGAATACCAATCTCTAAATTCTGGTGTTGCTATTTTTTTCTTTTTTCTTTAAAAAGTTTTTATTTTTGACTTTTGGGTTATATTCTGCAGTGCTTGGGGATTGCTTCCCTCAGTGCTCAAACCAAATGGGCTGCATCCAGAGTGCTCAAGGCTTGTGCATGGCTTTGTCTTAGGATCACTGATGCTGCTGCTCAGGGAGCATATGCTGTGTCATGGATTGAGCAGAGGTAGGGTGACAGTAAGACAAGAGCCTTGGGGCCGGAGAGATAGCATGGAGGTAAGGCGTTTGCCTTTCATGCAGGAGGTCATTGGTTCGAATCCCGTCGTCCCATATGGTCCCCTGTGCCTGCCAGGAGCAATTTCTGAGCCTGGAGCCAGAAATAACCCCTGAGCACTGCCGGGTGTGACCCAAAAACCACAAAAAAAAAAAAAAAAAAAAAAAAAAGACAAGAGCCTTATCCCTGTACTATCTCTCTGTCTAGGACTAGACAATCTTAGTTCATAACCCATCGTCTCCACTTATTATGTTAGAAAAGATTATTATGTTAGGAAAGATACTTAACTTTTATGAGATTTTGTTTTTTCTTTCACAGGGAGGATGAAAAGCCAGGATGTAGTTGAATTAAAAATTAAATTAAGGGGGGCTGGGCGGTGGCGCTGGAGGTAAGGTGCCTGCCTTGCCTGCGCTAGCCTAGGACGGACCGCGGTTTGATCCCCCGGCGTCCCATATGGTCCCCCAAGAAGCCAGGAGCAACTTCTGAGCGCATAGCCAGGAGTAACCCCTGAGCGTCACAGGGTGTGGCCCAAAAACCAAAAAAAAAAAAAAAAAAAAAAAATTAAATTAAGGGGCCGGGTAGGTGGCGCTGGAGGTAAGGTGTCTGCCTTGCAAGCGCTAGCCAAGGAAGGACCGCGGTTCGATCCCCCGGCGTCCCATATGGTCCCCCCAAGCCAGGGGCGATTTCTGAGCACATAGCCAGGAGTAACCCCTGAGCGTCAAACGGGTGTGGCCCAAAAACCAAAAAAAAAAAAAAAAAAATTAAATTAAATAGCGTGCTCGCTTCGGCAGCACATATACTAAAATTGGAATGATACACAAAAGATTAGCATGGCCCCTGCGCAAGGATGACACGCAAAAATTAAGTTAAAATTTAATTTTAATTTAAAATGATAGTACTATCAGAATGATAGTACAGTGCATTTGCCTTGCAATGGTCAACCCGAGTTCAATCCCTGGCATCCCATATGGTCCCCTGAGATAGTCAGGAATGATTCTGAGTGCAGGGCTAGGAGTAATGCATGAGAACTGCTAAGTGTGGCCCCAAACAAAACAAGATAAAAATTAAATTTAGGGGCCGGAGAGATAGCATGGAGGTAAGGCGTTTGCCTCTCATGCAGGAGGTCATCGGTTCGAATCCCGGCGTCCCATATATGGTCCTCCCGTGCCTGCCAGGAGCAATTTCTGAGCCTGGAGCCAGGAATAACCCCTGAGCACTGCCGGGTGTGACCCAAAAACCACAAAAAAAAAAAAAAAAAAAAAATTAAATTTAAGGGCCCAGAAAGATAGCACAGAGGTGTTTGCCTTGCAAGCAGCCGATCCAGGACCTAAGGTTGTTGGTTCGAATCCCAGTGTCCCATATGGTCCCCCTTACCTGCCAGGAGCTATTTCTGAGCAGACAGCCAAGAGTAACCCCTGAGCACCGCCAGGTGTGGCCCAAAAACCAAAAAAAAATTTTTTTAATTTAAATTAACACAATGGACTATTGAGGGCCAGAGAGATAGCACAGCTGTAGGGCATCTGCCTTGTATGCTGCAGACCCTGGACAGACCCAGGTTCGATTCCCAGCATCCCATATGGTCCCCTGAGCCTGTCAGGAGCGATATTTTTGTTTTGTTTTGGGCCACACCTGGTGACACTCAGGGGATACTCCTGGTTATGGGCTCAGAAATCGCTCCTGGCTTGGGGTACTATATGGGACACCAGGGGATCAAACTGCGGTCCATCCTAGGTTAGCCGCATTCAAGGCAAATGCCCTACTGCTTGTGTCACTGTTCCGGCTCTCCAGGAGTGATTTCTGAGTTACCCCTGAGCGCTGCTGGGTGTGGACTATAAACCAAAACCAACAAAACCAAAAACACAATGGAATATTATGCAGCTAAAAGAAAAGGTGAAATCTTGCAGTTTCCTGCAACTTGGATGGAATTGGAGGGTATCATTTTAAGTGAAGTAAGTCAAAGTGAGAGGTCAAATATTTGATGATCTTGCTCATTTGGTATCTAGTGAAACAAAGCAAGGGAACAGATAGTATCAAATTGTTGTCTTAATATAAATTAATGAGTCCAAGAGTTGGTAGGGGGGGTGGTGAAGCCTTTCTGGGCTCAACCCAGCTCCCACAGCCCCAATGGTCTGGCAGGTCTGAAGGTTGTAGGGTGAGGGCAGAGAGATTCACAAAGCAGTCAGATGAACAGTCCCTAATGCCATGCACACCTCCTTACATGCCCTCCACACTAAGTCTTTTCCTAACAGCTACTTCTCTACTCCTTCAGGCTCTTTCGGCCTCTGTCTCCCTTTCAGCTGCTTTTTCCAGGCTTCCTAACTGGCTTCCAGGCTGACTGGTGACGTTACTGCTGCTACTTCTTTGATGATACTGAGTTGCTGATGCTGTATCTCTGATGGCTCTCTCTCACTTCTCTCTCTAACCCTCCTTCTTATCCCCTCTCTTCCCCCAAGCAGACTCCTCTACCCTGCCATTCTAGGTGTGGGCAGTTCTGATCCTTTAGGTGGGATAAATAAGAAGTTTGGGGAGGGGATACCCACATTCTTCACCTTTTTTGTATTATTACAGAAGCATTATTGATAAGTCTATAACAGGGATACAACAGAGATATGTGTATAAATTATCATGTAAAATACATAATATAACATAGCAATTGGGAAACATTCACCAGGATAGCTGAGAACTTTCAAAACTCTAACATGCATTTCCCCAGAATTTTGCAAATATTAAAATTAGATACAAAATTTTCTGTTTGCAGTAAGGCATAAAACAAAACAATAAGATACATAGAGACAAAACACGATTTAAGTAGTAAGACAATGACCGATGCAAACAGTCAAAAGATTAGCATAGAAAAAAGTTAATTTATTTATTTTTTTTGAGATAACCCAGGTGCAGGAAGTTCTAAAAACAGCTTCTTTGTTAGTCTTCAGCTGGTCTTGGATCCTTCATCTTCTCCATCATCACCTTCTGTGTTAGGCTGCTAGGGTCTCTTAGATAATCTGCTGCAGGGGTTCGAGGTCCTTGCAAAAGGTGCCTCTCGTAGAGGAAAAATGGCAGACGGTGGCATTTGGGATGCTGTCCAGAGTCTTCAACTCTTTTCCCTTCAATGCCTGCATCTGTCTCACCCGAGGGGACTCTGCCACCATAGGTGATGGGCCAGCTGAGTGAGGCTGGGGGATGAATTGACAGACCCTATGTCAATTGGGAGCATATCAGCTGCCTTTCACTGGCATTCCACCAGATCTGGATACATTAGCAGCTTTTGGTCCCCTCTCACCTTTCACAACATCAAACTTCACAGTCTCCCCATCGCCAACGCTACATAGAAATTTCCAGGGATTATTTCTCCTAATAGCAGCTGTCCAGTGTCATTTCTATTGACACTCCGGACATTGAACCATTTAATAGTGCCCAGGACTTGGGTTGCCAGCACCAGCTTGTCTACCTGACTCAGTACTTGTGGTATGGGGATGTCTTTGGTTGAGCCGTTTTCAGACTCTGAGTCTGCAGAGACGGTAGCTGGTTTATCATTCTTGGAAGATGGCGGTCTCTCTGGTTTAGTGCCAGTAGTAAGCGATAAATCATTCAGGTGAGATAAATGAGGGGATACCCACATCAAATGACGACAAACATTTGGCATTGGATTACTAAACTTTGACTACCCAATGGACTGAAGAGGAGGGTTAGAAGTAACATAAGCATAGTAGTGGAGCATCTTGGGTACTTTAGTGGTGGGTGGCTACTGTAATAACTATGTACTTCAAAATAAAAAATACATCCAGAGGCATTCCCAGATCTGGCTTACCTGGATGTCATAAAACAACCCTGGTTCCTCTGTGGACCATCCTGTCTGAGGTTTTGCATGCTTGAGGATCCAAAACAACTAAGAGGAGCCGGAACAATAGAATAGCACAATGGGTAAGGCATTTGCCTTGCATGCTTCCAAACCTGGGTTGCCTTTGTTTGAGCTCCTGCATCTCATATGGTTCCCCAAGCCTGCCAGGAGATCTTTCTCTTTTCTTTCTTTCTTTCTTTCTTTCTTTCTTTCTTTCTTTCTTTCTTTCTTTCTTTCTTTCTTTCTTTCTTTCTTTCTTTCTTTCTTTCTTTCTTTCTTTCTTTCTTTCTTTCTTTCTTTCTTTCTTTCTTTCTTTCTTTCTTTCTTTCTTTCTTTCTTTCTTTCTCTCTCTCTCTCTCTTTCTTTCTCTCTCTCTCTCTTTCTTTCTTTCTTTCTTTCTTTTTTTTTTTTTTGTGTTTTTTGGGTCACACCCGGCAGTGCTCAGGGGTTACTCCTGGCTCCAGGCTCAGAAATCGCTCCTGGCAGGCACGGGGGACCATATGGGACGCCGGGATTCGAACCGATGACCTCCTGCATGAAAGGCAA